>NC_056730.1:303772592-303972592 GCF_019279795.1 Protopterus annectens | reverse complement strand
TGCGCAAACCCACACACCCGCTCCCAACTGCTTTAATGTGCCTTACTCCCTCCGTATCCAATGGCCTTGTTCTGCCCTGCAAGCAAATAAATGTCCTCTTCAAGGGTCTGAACCGGGACCCTGCACACACAGCTAATGTGAATTACCAATACGCCATGGCAGATATACAGACAATGGACAGTACCACAAACATATCATACAGTGCAGTCATTCAACAGTATAGGAATGTATCCCATCCTGTAGATGTATATATGAGTATTTATGTCCATCATATAGGTACATACATATATAGAGATATATCAGGAACATACCATGTGGCAACAAAGCATTACAAATGAATGAAACAGGAAACACCAGCGACTCCTGTATTATGTAGTGGTGTTGTTCTATGTGATCTTAAGACTCCCTCAGACAGACATGTGTCATTCATACACGCAAATAGTTGTACATTGGCCGTATACATCACTCTGTGCATGTAATATATATTAACACAACAGTACCTGTCCAATCATTATGTGTGAACAGTACTCTTGCAAGGTGCTGTGTGCAACATCATCATCATGATAAAGGTAAATGGGGTAACCATAGAGGGACCGGTAGTGTTGTGTGTACAATAGGTCATTCTCATCACATGTACCTGGACCATTTAGGAGTGATGTGCATACCAGGATCGTGCGCCTGAGGGACAGGGGTGAGGATAACAGGAGTATGTTGTGATGCATATTACAAGAGATACATGTGTCCAGTGGGCACGTGTGTGAAATGGACAGCTATGTATAGGGCAGATGTTGTCCTATGAGCCGATTGGTCTTATGTTTCCGTAGCTGAGGGTCGAATGTAGGCGAAGGAGTGTAGGTATGGCCGTGGAGGATAGGTAGGGTAGGATCACAGAAAAGACAGCATACAGGGTTGGTATATGACACATGTGGGGGATATACCCCGGACGGGGATGGGTGTTCGGTATTCACAAGCCCATGGGAACAGTGGGATGGAGGTCCCCAGCCATGGGCAACCACCACTGCACCTAAAAAACTGCAAAGGAGGCAGTGCTGTGGGCTGTCCAGGAGGGGCAGCATCACCCTGTAAATGTGACACTCTGCCCTTGAGCTTGCGTATCTGGCTTCGGAACCCCTTAGGGAGCCCCCAATGCTACACATCCAGGACTGCATGACAGCAGACATATACCTGTCTGGTCCTGCTCCCAGAGAGGACATGCTCCATCCTCAGTGGTGGTACCACCAGAAGGTGGTGCATAGCCAACAGAGGTTGATGTCCAAGTCTGGGCCCCAGATGTGCTAGTGCTCGGTGCCATGGTCAGTTGACGTGGGACAGGATATTCTGCCGGGACCTCCCAACCCATTCAGCCCATGGTGTTGCAGTTTAAACCCACATATGGCTTAGTGATAGACAACAGCATACAGGATTACCTACAACAGTATGCATAGATATCACCATCAACCCAACACAACAGATGGTATACATTTGCAGAAGGAGCACAACACATGCATATATACTGCATGCCATCTGTACAATGTGTAGTAGATGTGTGACTGCAGCTATGAACAGTTGCCCATTATTGGCTTGTCACTGGGAACCCCAGACAATGTCTGTCATACCACTGTTTCATGTGACAAGTGGGTATCATAGGAAACAAATGGTTGCACACACTGACCAGTTCACAGATGGCCCTACAGATGGGGGTCCCTCACGAACAGAGTACTGTCATGTCTGTATTAAAACATGCAGTATAGCCATTACCACACACGTCAAACAGGCAGTAGTCACAATTCAGCATAGCTACACTTACATGCTGTAGTCATATGTGGCACATCACCCTCCTGTCTTTAGGCTATTTCCCACTGTGTATAATGTTTGTGGTACATCCAGATATCATCGGTGATGCCGTGTCAGAACACCACATCCAGGTACCACTCATAGCGACTGTCATGGCCAAATACCCGTTTTCCCTAGATAGTGTACTGTGTTTATCATGTGAATGGCTATGGGAACTCCATCACACCTGTTCCAGATGTAATCAGCTAGAGGAGGACTGCAATAGGTGCAGAGGCCATCACCTGACCATGTCCATCACTTGCAATACACATGCTGCTGCTGAGCAGGTGTACTGTTTCACATCCACCAGAGAGTGTGTGGGTGGGACAGGCAAAGTACAAAAGGGAAGGGCTTGGAGACATAAACCCTAAGCATCGTCTGCCACATGCCTAACAGTACAGGGGTCAAACCCCTGACTGACTACTCATTACTATTACATATGCATGACATTACTACATGTGCCACAAAGGCGACATGTTGCTGTAAGAACATATATGTGTGTGTAAGTGAGTGACATCTGCAACAGAGATACAGTAGACATACATTAGGCATGGCACACATGGCTGTCCACTTGAACGGATGCCATTGTCACCACAACCACACTCTCTAATGGGCACACATTGACACTCTTTGCCAGGGCCACAAATACACAATTTAACTACTTAGTTTGCCACACTGCAGTATTGCACAGGACTACATGCACCACAGGGGATATTTGGAGGTTCTATAGGCTAGGGCATGTGAAAGTGTTTGACATCTGTTGCTATGCCAACGAGGGTTATACTGGGAGTGACTGTGGTTGGGAACATCATAACCCACACGCAGACACATGGTGCCAGTACTGGCATGAATGTATGCATTGCTTCATGGGTGTGTAGTGGTTGGCTGTGCAAGATGGCTGTATAAGGCTGGGTGAGGGGTAATCCTTGGCATCACATCACCCGACAATGGTGTGCAGTGCAGGGGTGTAGTGTCTGCAATGCCCCACACAGATGGGTACTGCATGATCTGCCCTGACATCTTGGTTACCAATGTGTATGGCCATAGCTTTGCAATGCATGTCATGTCTGTGTTTGACAGTCCTTCACATGGACATTGCCTGGGATGTGCATGTCCCACAATACTGTACAGTGAAATGTACAGGTGTACCTGGTTTGGCAGGCACATGTTGTGTACACAGCCTGTTATACCCTGATATGCCAATACTGGCCTGGTGTGGCGAAACCTGCTTATAGTGAGCAGGTCGACCCTGCACCTGCATTGATAGTATGATACAGGTATTCCTTGGTGTCAGTGGCATGGGTCCATACAGGGCACATGCGTATAGCATTGTATGGCCTCTGTGGATCATATTTGATGGCACCACATAGTTGCAGGCATCCAGTGTGGAACATAGTGAAGGCACAATGTCTGCATATATGTGCCTATTGTACAGCTGTGCAGGGTGCCATGTCCTCTGCAGGCCACTGCATTCACACCATGCCTACTATCTGTCATCAATGTGCATGGTATAGCAACATAGTGGGATATCCTAGGCAAGTTTGTTTGTGCATGGCACATGGGTGTGGGACATATACTGGGTACTAGTAGGGTTGCATACTTTGTTCACCAGGCCTTTTGACAGATGTAGTGGTATGGCTTGCCAACACAGTCCCATGGCTGACTGAAAGTGGTACTCCTTATGAGGTGGACAATGTGTCATAAGATGGACACCATATAGGAAAACTACAAAATCCACTCCCCAACATGTCCAGTGGTAAGACACTCACAGCCACCTCTACACAGGCTCTGACAAACACACACTTGCCATGTCCTGTATACAAACCCCTATCTACTGTATCACACTGCAGCAATACATTATTAGGGCACACACTATGGCGAATATTGGGTTGCAGCACGCCTACAGGTGCATCCCTAGGTGGGTGACAACAGCAGGAATGACAAAGGTGGTCGTGTGATTTGTACACAGAGTGCATACTCTACAAAGCACTGTACTTGTCTCATGCAGGCAGAGAGAGACACACACACACACACACACACACACACACACACACACACACACACACACACACACACACACACACACACACACACACACACACACACACCCACACTTGGCAAGTCTGGGATTAGAACACCGACCTAACTACTTTATTACACTACAGCATTACGCAGTTAAACAACGTGCTACCAAGATTACTGGGACACAGCACTCCCAGAGGTGTATTTGTAGGTGGGTGACATCATCAGCCTTGCAAAAGGTGGGTATAGTAATTGTATGGAGTGTGAGCAGTCTAAAAACATTATTCAGTCCTCAGGCAGACAGGGACAAACACACACACAGACTTGGCAAACCTGGGATTAGAACACCGACCTAACTACTTTATTACACTACAGCATTATGCATTTACAGAACGCGCTACCGAGATTAATGGAACACAGCACTCACAGAGGTGTATTTGTAGGTGGGTGACATCATCAGCCTTGCCAAAGGTGGGCATACGAATTGTATGGAGTGTGAGCAGTCTAAAAGCATTATTCAGTCCTCAGGCAGATGGGGACAAACACACACACACACACACACACACACACACACACACACACACACACACTTGGCAAGCCTGGGATTAGAATACGACCTAACTACTTTATTACACTACAGCATTTCACAGTTACAGAACGCGCTACCAAGATTACTGGAGCACAACACTCCCGGAGATGTATTTGTAGGTAGGTAACATCATCAGCCTTGCCAAAGGTGGGCATAAGAATTGTATGGAGTGTGAGCAGTCTAAAAGCATTATTAAGTCCTCAGGCAGATGGAGACAAACACACATACACAAACACATGCACACACACACACACGCCAGTGGTGGGAACGGAACACCTGCCTATCTACAGATCACTATTACAATACTACGTAGTTACAAGTCGCGCCACACAGACTACACATTTCACGGCTATCATTATGACCTTCTAGGAATGCGGACATCAACAGGGATGCTGGCAGTTAAGATGTACATACCTGTGAACCTGTGTGTTTAAAGTAGCAATCCATCCTGACATGGAGTATGCCCATCTGTGGAATGATTACTATCACTATACAGGGTTACAATGGCTATGCCCATACAGAGAGGCACATAACCGACACAAGGTGTCATCGGGCATGCTCACACACTTAGTAGCACAGGGCTGTTCGGAATGCACTATGTGTCCATCTACACAAGGTTATACTGGGCATGCTCATACACTTAGTAGAACAGGGCTGTCTGGTATTCTAAACATAGAAGGCCACAGTGGCCATGCTATTATAGTTAGACATAAAGAACACATTGTAATGGGCTCTGGTGTTAGTAGTTGTCATTGTTAGCAGGAACGCAGCTCTAGATATATCTGACACCGGTCTTTTACACAACGTCTGCTGCTGTCCGTCACCTTAGATGCACCATCCTATACCAAGCACAATACCACCACTCGCAGTGATGTCTAGGAGTGGAAACTGTTTGACCAACACAATGAGCCTTGCTAGGAGTGGCAACTGCTTGACCAACACAATGAGCCAATGTCCTGCTGTAAGTACGAGGTTGTCCAGTGTTTGTCATTCTGGGATGACATGACTGACAGTAGACAGGCCTTTGACACATATCACATGCATCCATGATTCATGGGAGTGGGGATAATACCCAAGTCGCATCCACCCATATAGTGCCATTCCAAGGCAAATGTCCTAAACACAGGATAACACCCTGACACCTAGAGGACAACTGCATTGTATGCTTATGCTAACCAGTGTTAGATGGGTAGTGTCCATAATCACAGCTGCTCACTGTAGATCCAACAATGGGGAGTAGTGACATCTGTGCAGTGAGGAACACCTAGCTGAAGGCTCTGTAGTGCACAATAGCACTACCACCATATACCTCAGAACCAGACATGTTGGCCATAACACTGGTACGGACCACTCCAGGTGGTGGTGTCCTCACATACATAGAGGCCACTCACATGTACTGACCGGTACCCCCATGAAAGGCATCACAGATGAGTCAGGTGCAGGACACAGTGTCAAATGCTACATTCTAGGATGTAAACCTCAGACACCACCATGCCCTCGGACCACCAACACACACCCATACATGTTGTAAGAGTACACCACCATGTGACCCTTGACCAGTGGACTGTACCAAGCTCTATATCAACTGTAGAGAGTACCCATGTACTGACACAGTTGCATCATGTGTTATGCAATGCAATGATACCACTGTCTGTAACCAGGTCAGCTGTGCACATACCAGGGGCCCTTGGTTATTTACAGCATTAGCAGATGACTTTTGCTGTACATCAGTACACACCCTCATGTTTGAATATGACATACACATACATGCCCTGGATATGTACATGCCACACACACACAGCATACATGTAAATAGCATAGCTGTTGTCCTTTGTGCAGACAGGTGGCTACAGCCATTACACACAAGCAAATGGAATGTAGGTCCATGACTGCTGAATGCTAACAGTACATAAGGTGTGATATCAATGTTGACAGAGGTAACATTCCCTCTGTACCGATCACCTATTACACCTATCATATCATACAACAGTCCATGTGTCATGTATGTCATTACACATGTCCACCAATTGCAGTGCCTACAAACATGCCCAAATGACAGGATTGTAGTACCTACACACATGTACATGTAGTGGTGTGCATTCAGATACCATGCATGTGCAGTTGCTGATGTATGCAGGTGACGTGTATCTTAGTACATCATGCAGTTGCAATGCAGCCACAACATTGCCATCTGTATATGGTGATATGCTGAATGTACAGAAAGATGTACCTCAGGTATGGACAGATGTGTGGAAATAACTAAGTGGTGGGGCATCTTTGCAGATGGATGTTTGCTGAGGACAGCTCACAGGTGTGTCAAAAGCAGTCCTACAATAACTTGCCTAACCGGTAAGCAATGATTCTGTTAATTGAAGGACATAACACACAACATAGACAGTGGTCAGGGTGACACCAAAAGTAAATCACTTGACACCTGTAACAGTTAAGATGTCCCATGTGCATATATCAGCACTGTTGCCAAAGGAAGCATCAGTACACTTTGTAACGCGTGCAATACTGCTGTAAGTCTGTCATACATATCATAAGCTCGGCAGGTGTTTGATTCACAGTACTGGCATGTGTGGTTGTGTGTGTGTCCATATATGTCACGTATGGTAGGGAATACATCTCAAATGTTGCTCACTCTGCTGTACACTAGTGTACACATCTGTACAGACTGCAATGTAGAAAGCAGGACATAGGCAGAGGCGTGTATGTCACACATGTGAGGTATCTGTATGTGCGTGATATAGGTGTATTCAATAGTGAATGCCACAGTGTGTGTGTGTGTGTGTGTGTGTGTGTGTGTGTGTGTGTGTGTGTGTGTGTGTGTGTCTGTATGTATGGCTGTCTGGTCCCTGGAGTGAGGATGTATGTTACCATACTGAACTGATAAGACCCCTCCCCCATCCAGGCGATGCAATCTACTATCCGTGTTGATGTCCCTGATCTTAGGCCATACTGACTACCTGTGCATGTGTATTCTCTGTGGCACGTCATGTAGGTGCACAGTACTGTAATGATGATTTGCACATAGGCAGGGGTCCTCACCTCAACAGTAGCAACTACGTGTGAGTGTGTGTTACTGTATTGATGAATCCGTGAGCGTGTGGGTGTGTTACTGTGTCACTGAATACATGTGTGTCAATACCTGAGTGTGTGGGTGCAGTTGTGTGTTGGCATCCTGTCATGGGAACGTGTATTACTGCTTGCCAATGAGGCATCCACACTTCCCACTGGCCTCTACCCTTGTAATCAGCTAGACCGCTCTCGTACCTCACCACTCCATGTAACTGTACCTGTGATGTCACCCAGTATGGATGTCACATCTGTAGCCACAGTAGCTTAATACACAGCTACCATGCTCTTGGATCAGTAGATGTGTTTGGAACGCTGGACATTCTCACTGTTATGTGGCAGCTACATGGTGCATGCTGGCATATTCATACATATCTGTGAGTAGTCCACACTAACATATGGGACACTAACTGCAAACACTGACATCCACTGGCATGTGCAATTAGACCTGAAGGAGGAAAGCAGAACATCATGACCAACATGCAGTTACTGTTGTTACACAAGACACATACTATTAACAGTATGAAATGCATTGTACACTTGTAGTACATGGTATGTCTGCTGCCTGTCAACAGTACTCAACAATTGTAAACTACACTTATCTTCCTAGTCTGTTCACCCTGTGCATCAGACCATATGAGCATGTCCCAGCACCAATGGTGTGGATATCAGGGATGCGGCACAGTCATCATCATATGCACAGGATGATAATGTTTGCCAGAGGCCTAGGTTGCACCATTGGATGACATCATGTGTGTGGGTTAGGGCATTTGATCTAATTGGGCGTGTGTGGATGTTATGCATGTGTGTGTTGAGGTGCCCTACATATGTTTCCGGTGTGTGCGTGTATGTATGCACACAGTTCTGGCATGTGTCTGGCCTACACAGGGGTATTATTGACAGCTGCGGACTGTACACGCCAGATTTTAAAGTTCACAGTGTCCGGCCATGGACATGTGACTTGTGCCTGCCAGGGGTTGCACGGGCACTACCAGGCAGAGGTGCAGATTGGGTACTGTCTGATGACACTTGTCCACTGGAACCATGTCCTTGTTGGGACCATCCAGGGCCACGTGCACGTGGCCTGCTGTGTCGTGGTACGGACAGCACAGCGCCAGCTGCACTGCTGCTGCTACCACCACTATGGGAGCAGACATGTGAGGTAGCTCATTCACGTAGAGCTGAAACAGGTGATGTAGCAGGCCTACATCCATGTGCCCTACACCTCACTCCTGCCAGATATTTCAACACAGACAGCTCATGCTCGCTGATTGTCATGCCATGGTCAAGGACTCCAACCATGTCACCCAACTGTCTATCCAAAGCTTCAGCAAACTGCTGTTGAGCATTTACCATTGCCTGGATGTCGTTCTTTAAAGAACGGACAGCAGCCCTCTGAAGCCTCTGATCTTTTCTGTTATGCCATTCAGCACATGCCTGTGCCTCCATTCCAGCCTGAAACATGCACCTGGTGACACCAGCTGCTGCGCTCTGTCTTGCAGGGGCATGTTGGCCAGAGGTCCTCCTACGAGCAGCACTGGCCACGTGCCTATGTGGGCCACCACCAGTCAGTTGGCTGACACCATGATGTGCAGGCACACCTTCCATAGCCCCCATAATTTCCTGTTCCAAGCTACCACACACCGACTGTCCTTCCTCTATGGCCACTGGTGATGGGGTATGTGTAGGCATGGTATCTGTGTGTGGGGATGAGGGGGACATAGGTGGAATGGCAACCAATGGCACAGATTCAGCCCCTGACAACCCTGTCTGTGCCTCAATCATACGTTCATCATCACTGCTAGAGTCTGTGGGGACACTAACATCAGATGGACCACAGGAGGGCAATGCACCTACATCACCTGTGAGGGGCAGACAAGAACTGTACATTGCAATCTATACAATAGACAGACACACACACAGACACACATGCTATGTCACCCAACCTGCATGTGATATGACAGAAGACATGCAACATGCATGTGATACGGCAGCCAGCATGCAGCGCAAACAATAATAGTGGTAGTTATCATGCATCCTTGGGTTGCAGACAACAGCATGCATGTGTCACAGCAGAAGGCATGCAAATTACACAATCATAGTAGTAGTTAGCATACATCCCTGTGTTACACCATGTAGACCAGCACAGGTTAACAGTACACCTGCCTGATGTGTGGCATATGACCTTGACAATCACATGTAGTATGACGTGATCTGCTGACGTGTGCAATGACATGCATACATGTTTAACACAATGGTGTCCTGTCAAATTTACAGTGGGATAATGGTGTCCCAATGCAGTGTTGTCTGTCCGCCCTACAGATATACTACACATTTAGCTGATGTGCATGGCCCTTGCAGGGAATCATGAGGCGTCTCTATTGCTATACAGTGTGAGTTACAGACACAGTTCATAGCCATGACTGTGTTCAGATACAATACATATATACTGTAGAATGTGACCCACATCACTGAGGTGTATACACAGTAAACCATGATGTGGAATGTGTGGCACAGGTCACTGAAGGGTATACGGATGACACCCCTGCACATCTGCAACCATATTGCTGTTGCCTGGCAACTATGGCCAGACATGGCGAACACGTCATCACACCATGTCCCACAGGACATCTGTGTACCACACACACACACAGGAGGAGCAAGTATGACATTGATGTCTGACACCAGAAAGGGGAATGTACTGTATCTGTGGGCTGATGTGGATACTGTACAGGTGACTGATGTCATGTCGTGACACACTCAAGATATTCAACACATCTTATGTGGTGGAATGATGTCATGCCTACACAAGATGTGCACAGGCCTGCAGGATGGCTAGTGTTCCACATCTGCCATATAACCATTACACCAAGGCCATAGTTGGACCATGTGTAGCCATTGTACGACAGGGTGTACACCAGACCTCCCAACCGTACCGAATTACTCGTTTTTTACCGAGTTTTGGGGTCCAAATATTGGGGTGCCACGATTCCCGAGTGGCACCCCTTCATTTCCGTTTTTTTCCCAAGCTTCTTTAAATGTTTTCCTTTTCGTTCTTTTTGAGCTGACATCATCACGTCCGCGATGACGTCAGCTCAGTCAGCCTGTCGGAATTGAGTTCTAGGGCTCACGTGCGCACATTTCTCGGCGGCTGTTTGAAATGCATCTGATCTAACAACTAGTTTCTTCTGGACTCTGGAGTTATCTGTGTATGGAGTTATTTCTGCTTGAGTTTAGCTGCAGAGCTTTTAAGGTATGTTTCTTGTTGTTAGCTGCAGAGCTGGCCTGGTACTGCTTTTTTATTTCTGCGTGCTTATCCTGCTTGTGAAATGTGAACGTTAGCTGCAGAGCTTTTGCTTATCTTGCTTTTGAAATGTGAACATTAGCTGCGCAGCTTTTAAGGTGAATGTTTATCGCTCTATTAGCTGCAGAGCTGGTACTGCTTTTCCTGCTTTATGAATGTTGATTTTTAAAGGTGAACGTTTGTTTATTAGCTGATTTACTGATCGTTAGCTGCAGAGCTGGTACAGATTTTCCTGCTGATGGACATTAGCGTTTAAAGGCGAATGTTTTCTTATTAGTTGATTTCTTGAATGTTAGTTGTAGAGCCGGTACTTTTTTTCCTGCTTATGAACGCTAGCTCAAAGGTGAAGGTTTCTTGTTTATGAACGCCAGCTTTCAAAGTTATTGGCTGCTGCAGTGGTTATGTTTCGATTCTGGGTAGAGAGAGTGTATGGAGCTGGTACTGCTTTCCTGCTTATGAACGCTAGCTTTTAAACTGCAGGGCTTTGGTTTCCCACTTATGAAGGCAAACGTTTCTTGCTTATGAGCGCTAGCTGCTGCAGAGGTTGATGCCAGGTAGAGAGTGATTATGATTTGGGTAGAGAGATTGAATGCTAGTTTTTAAACTGCAGAGCTTTAGTTTCCTGCTTATGTGTAGCTTTTAAACTTTTATGAACGCTAGCTTTTAAACTGCAGAGCTTTGGTTTCCCGCTTATGTGTAGCTTTTAAACTTTTATGAACGCTAGCTTTTAAACTGCAGAGCTTTGGTTTCCCGCTTATGAAGGCAAATGTTTCTTGCTTATGAGCGCTAGCTTTTAAACTTATTAGCTGCTGCAGAGGTTGATGCCAGGTAGAGTGATTATGATTTGGGTAGAGAGAGTGAATGCTAGTTTTTAAACTGCAGAGCTTTTGTTTCCTGCTTATGAGTAGCTTTTAAACTTTTATGAACGCTAGCTTTTAAACTGCAGAGCTTTGGTTTCCCGCTTATGAAGGCAAACGTTTCTTGCTTATGGCTAGCTTTAAACTTATTAGCTGCTGCAGAGATTGATGCCAGGTAGAGAGTGATTATGATTTGGGTAGAGAGTGAATGCTAGTTTTTAAACTGCAGAGCTTTTGTTTCCTGCTTGTGAGTAGCTTTTAAACTTATTAGCTGTTGCAGAGGTTGATTCTGGGCAGAGCGAGTGAATGCTAGCTTTATGCTTATGATTGGGTAGAGAGTGAATGGTAGCTTTTAAATTGCAGAGCTTTGGTTTCCTGCTTCTGAAGATTTATTGCTTATGAACACTAGCTTGCTTGTGAAGGTGAACATTTTTTGCTTATGAACGCTAGCTGCAGAGGTTGATTCTGGGTAGAGAGAGAACGCTAGCTTTAAATTTGGTTTTCTGCTTTTAAACAGCTAGCTTTTAATTTGGTTTCCTGCTTTTAAACAGTGTGTAATACTAGCTGCAGAGGTTGATTGCTGGTAGAGAGAGAGAGAGTGAATGCTCGCTAGCTTTTAATTTGGTTTCCTGCTTTTAAAGTAAGTGTGTGTGTGTGTGTGTGTGTGTGTGTGTGTAAATTCCTTCAAGTTAATACACCTGGTGGCTAGAGGTACTCAGACTCAAACCCTGTACCTTGACTCCAGGGTCTAAAAGCCTAAAGTCCCTAGCCACCACGACCTGTGAATTTGTGCCTTATATTTTGTTCTGTTTCTCATTGCATTTGTGGTTTTCAGGATTTTTGTGGCAAATCACTAATGGATCACATTCACTAAATACTAACAGGCATTTGAAATGATGGAAATGTTCTGAACTGGGCAGTTTTGTCAATACTGGTTCATGCATTTTGTTTTATTGCCTACTGGGAAAATGTTTAAACAATAAATTTAAAATGCGCTCTGACATAAGTCTAACAAGTGTGCTGTATTATACAAGGAATTTAATTTAATAAGAATAACTTAATTTAACAAGTGTGCTGTATTATACAAGGAATATAATTTAATAAAGTCGGGAAGGTGTATCAAAGAACGCCTGTATGTTTCTTGTTTTGTGTGCAAGGAGCCTATGATCTGAAAACAGCCCAAAGGTAATCTTTATCCACCACTGGCCAGATGCATTTTCTTGGCTGGGGTGTGGGTTTCAATGCTGTTTCAATGAATTTGAGTTTCAAGGGCAGAGAAATTTTAATGCCAAGTCTATTTTCCTTGTGAGACAGTATTACTTTGCTTAGCAGATATTGATTAGTGTTTGTGCATTGTGCTATAAAATATAAAAAATATAATCCAAATCATTCTAGAAGTAAAGCAGTATGCATGCACACATGAGTGTTTATGGTAAATGGGACAAAATAGCCAGGTAATGGGACATTGGCTGCAGGGGGACTCTGGGGCCATATTTTAGTTGTCTGTTCTTCAGTTTGCATTTGAAAGTCGGTATCCCACAATTCTGTGGGAGTGGGCGGGGTTACATAATTATGTATGCAAATTTTTCATTAATCAGCGTACAGATTTGTACCTTTTTTTCATGGGCCTTGTCCAGATTTTTGATGTTTCCAGGTTGAGAGGTATGGTGTACACACAAGCACATCATGTCTACTGTGTATGTTGCTTCATGTCTCTGGCCATCCTCCATGGCCATGTGTGTACATGTGTCGGCCAAATTATTGTGACGGGCATCTATTTCACATGTCTGTGTTGTCCCATATGACATACACCCATAGATGTCATATGCTCCACTGATGACAGGGTTATGCAGACAAAGGGTGGCATGTTTGGTATGTGGGATATGTTTTTCAGGATAGTTAGGCAGTCTTGCAGCCAGGCCACTAGATGTCATGGACATGTCAAGATAGCACATCACATTGTGTTACATTCATAGCAGGGCTATGATCCACACCAGTGAATCATGTGGGCTGGCCATACTCCAGCTCACTGTGTAGTACTGTTTGTATTCCCCACATGTGTAGTTCTGATCTGTAGTACAGGTCCCTACAGTGAACAGCACCTCCACCATTGTATGCACAGCTGTCCACACATCTGGCAATGACAGTTTGTGAGGATTCATGTTGGTGATTCCTATAGTTTGCAAGTGTTGCACATGGGTAGCCATTGTGATGCACTGCAGGTCCGACCTGTATCTTGTGACAGGACCATACATTATGTGTACATGTGGTAAATGGCCACATGGTGGATAGATCTGTGCATTATGATGCCTGATAAATAATAACAGTCTCACCTGCAATGGGCTGCTGTCGCAGAGGAATGCCAGAGGTACCTAAATAGGAGTAACACAGCAGTATGAGCATTATCCAAGCCTGTATGATAGCTATAGGGTGCAATGTGCATGTTAACACATACACCAGTACATTAGACTATACTATGGTGTATGCACATGTGTGCATACACAGAGTAGCCTACTATAGTATGCGGCATGTGTGTATACATGCCTTGCATATGATGTTACATTACATATTGTACAGTGACACATGCAATTATATGGAATATAGTTGTTATAGGTGCAGTACTGACTTACCAAGCAACTCTAGGCTTGGTGCTTGAGAGACACTCACCTCCACAATATCAGCTAAGGCTTGTGGATGTTGTTCTGCAGATGTCCCCAGGTTGGCCAGTAGCTCCTCAGTATGTGTGAGTGGGGGCTGGGTTGGTGGTCCACCACCTGTTGCACCTTGTTCCTTGGCGATTGCATTTGCATGCTGTTTCGCCCATCTAATGAGGTCTGTACAGTGTCTGCACACCTGCTGGTATGTGCAGTTGCGGCCACCTACATCATTAACCATCCTGCGATGTTCATTCCACAGGGCATCCCACTGCTGTGCATCCTGTGGCACATGGCTGAACAGGATATCATGACTGTCATGTAGGTATGGGATGAGGGCCTCATCCTCCAAGTGGGTATAAGGGGGTAGCCTTTCACGCGGCATACCTGAAAGACATAATAATGGAGACAGGTCACAGTAACTCACAGAAACATACAGAGCTACAGCTGAACATACATGTGTATCGCATTTATTACAATTAAATAGTTGTCTTTGCAAATCTACATGACACTGACACTACTGACATGTTTGTGTCACACACGTGACACTCAATGGTGAGTGGATATTATCACCATATATGTGTGTGTGTCACCTGATTACATTGTTCATACTCCATGTGGATGCTGTCTTGATGTGGGCATGTATGTTTGCCTGTACTAATGTTCCTACTTATCAGCACATGGCTGGATGTGTCCACATTAATGCAGTCAACCTTGATGCTGTGTATATGTCACATATAAAGACTTACACTGCCTTAACAGACATTACCTGTGACCCTGCAGACTTGCTCACAGAAGGTTTTACATGTATCTGTTCTGCCATATACATCTACACAGCACTGTACAGCAATTCAACATTCTGCCATGTATCACCTGTGTTGCACATGTGATACACATGGGACACTGGCTGGCCAGATAGTATTTGTAGGGATGGATATCAACTATAGCATGTACAGTTAAAGTCAACTAGTAGGCTATATGCCCTGGGCCATGTATGAATCTAGGATGAAAGGTTACCTGGCTGTAGCTGACAGGTGGGTCTCTGGGGCCAGGTGGAGCAGTGCCACATAACTGATCCACAGGGTTAATGATACATTTACTATGAGGTCATCACACCATGTTTGAGAGGGGAGCAATGTGCAGCTTTGCTGGAAGGAATGCATAGTATGGCAGGACTATGTAAAGTGTATGGGACAAGGATCTGTCCAGCATCTGGTGATCCTAGTACTAGGAAGGTGGATGTCCATGAAGTATGTGTTTGAGATCAGGATGTATATGTGTAGCATGTCCAACATCACTGGGTTGGACATGGATTTATTCAGGGTATGCATCATGCTACATAGCGAAGATGGGGAATGGGAAGGCTGGTGTAGGCCATCTGAACATGGCCAATACCCCTTAAAGGAAATATGTGATCTGATATGGGTCACTTGAGTGTTGTGTATAGCTGGACAATGATCTCTATATTCATGGATGGCACCCTGTCATGATTAGGGTTGCCACATACAACTACCTGACAGGTGTGGTGATGTAGCTATCACAGGAAAAACAACTGCCCAACTGCATCCCTTACACACAGTGTCCATTATGTTGGCAGCTGCCTAGGTGGTAGTTTCTGAGTACAGGGCTATTAACATAGGGGTGACAATGTAATGTGTAGCTGTCAGATTGTGGCCATATGTCACACATACCTCACCCACAAAGCCCCTTCTGTATGTTGTCCACAACACTCTGAGTCGGCTATTGTTCCTAGGTCACAGTCATTCGCATACTTCAATATGCAGATGCCTTCTGTTAGTCTGTGTGGTATGGACTACAATGAGGGAGAATACAATTAATTAACCCTGTCTTACTGTAGCTGGCACTGGTGTAATATGCATGTATTATTCTGACACCTTCTGTAGTGTTGGCTCTGCCAGCAGTCCTGTTGCAAAACACTCCTGTGACATAGGAATGTACATCTAGTATACCGAGTGTAGGTGGAACACAATATGGGTGATGATGTCCTATGACCTGGCAAGGTTATGATATGCAGTGTGAAATCAACCTTACTGTCATCTACATCTGTACTGCTGACATCAAATAATTTGATCAAGGTTCATGGCTTTTCAGACCAGACTCAGCAGGGTAGTAGTGCAGTACTTCCCATTATCAGTGGTGTCTCCCACTTTGTGGGTTGTGATACCTGTTGGTGAGCACCACTCAGTGTGTACACAGCCTGACATGAAGCTATGTTTTACATGATGTGTATGTGGAGAGCAACTTGTTTTGCCATATGTGTATGATACAGCCTGGGATGTGGACAGGTCCCATGCAGCCTGAGTGCAGCTTGTACCTGCATAGTTGTGGGTACAGGGGTTCTGTGGTGTACATGGATATATGATTGTGTACCTGTTGGGGGGGCAGTGTGTTTATGTTATCCAAGACCCTATCTGGATTGCTTATTCATGCTCAGCACTTGTTCAGAACTTGTAAGCACTACGTAAGCTACTAATTACTATAGCACTCAATCTTCCTCATTACCTAGAGGTAAACAGGTTTTGTACATACTTTTCTCACTTGCTTAGAGTAAAATAGCTCTTGTACTCACTTTCTTCACTTATCTAGGGGAAATTAGTTTTATATTCAGGCATGTCCAAGGGTCAGCTGCCAGTGTTCTCTCCTGTCTATCTGATGAATCTGGACATCTTGAGGCAATGTAGACATTGCCTCATGTACACAAAGACAACCCTCTCCACCTACCACCCAATACTACAACCTGTGAGAGATGCACTTACTAGCCAAACTGGAGGTAAAGCTCTCTCCATCCAAGCCTGACCCTGACAGTCATGTGGAGAAAGTAAACATTCACACCACACCACACTCATCACATAGTTTCACTGAATCTACCCCACCATTAGCTGAGAAAACTATTCGTGTACCAACTCATTAGCTCAACGCTTTCTTGAATTCATAAACACCAATGCCCTGGATCAACTTATTCACACACCCACCAGGGGCAACAATATCCTAGACCTAGGCATTACCAACATGAGTGGCTGGTGTTCCACACCTGAAGTCAACTCCTCGTTGGTCCGATCCGACCATAAGCTGAACACCCTTGATATCCACATCTTGCCCCACCCCCATTAAGGGAACCACAGTATAATATGTCTACAAAGCCAACTTCATACTTCTTAAGACAGACGTAGTGAACTTCATGACACCCATGCAGATGGACAATACTGTTACAACTGCTGAATCCTACAGAAATGCACTCTATAAGCACTTACACGAGTGCATGTATCGTGCTATCCCAAACAGAACCAAGACGCTATACTCCTAATTAAGGAAGCCAATCCAGTGGTCCCCTGTCATAAACAAGCTGTACAACAGAAGGAAGACACTGTTGCAAAAGAGAGTACAATCCCATGCATGGAGGAGCTCCCTGGTCAGCCTCAGTAAGAAGGTGAGATCCCTTATAAGATCCTCCAAAGCTAGCTGCGGAAACAAAACCGCCACTAATTCTAATGACAACCACAAAGCATTCTATAGCTATGTCAGATATCTCAATATTAACACCCAGATCTGTTCTGAGTTACAGCACAAAGGCACGAACATTACAGAACCAAATGATATTGCCAACATCCTGGCAGATAGGTTCAGTGCTACCTTTCCCCCCCTCTCACCCTCTAAAGGATCCATATATTTACAGGAAGAGTGCAGAGTCCCTGTAATCACAACTATGCAGGTAAAAGCTGCACACTCTAAAGCCAATATCACAGCATCCATGGGACTGGACAACATCCCCGGCTCCGTTTTACATGACCTTCAGAACGTACTGGCTCCCCATCTATGCACCATATTCAATAATAGCCTCACATTGGGCTTTGTGCCTCCTGAATGGCACACAGCAACAGTTATCCCACTCCACAAAGGTGGCGCCACAATGGACCACGGGACCTATTGCCCTATAGGCCTGACTAGCTAGCCTGGTCTGCAAGGCTATGGAGCACATCATCATGGATCTCAGTCACAGAGACATTGGGTACCTCCAAACCTTTGACCCCTCCCAGTTTGGCTTTGTTAAGGGCAGACCATGACTCCTAAACCTGGTGGACTTCTTACAGACAGTTATCAAGGCATTAGATGAGGGTAAGGAGGCCCACACAGCCTACCTTGATCTCTCAAAGGCTTTCAACACCATTCCCCATTCTGGTATTATCGACATACCCATCCACCTGAACATTAACTCCTATGTCATGTGATGGTTTGCAAAGTGGCTCATGGACAGAACCCACACAGTGGGAGTTGCACACCCTAGGTGCGACTGTATACCAGTTACAAGTGGCGTCCCCCAGGGCTCAGTCCTAGGACCCCTTATGTTCGGTATATAATTCTCTGATGTACAGACAAGCACAGGATGGCTTTGGCTGAAAAGGTTTGCAGATGACTGCAAACTAGGGGCTATTATTGTTTCCCCAGATGATACAGACACCCTCCAGAAGGGTCGCACTGAGATGGATACCTGGTGTCTTTATCATGGCCTCAAGCTGAATGCCAAAAAGTGCATAGTCATCCCCTTTGGATATAACTAATTACCCACGGACTACCACATAGGTGCTAGTCCCCTACATACAGAAAAGTTAATAAGGGATCTGGGAACCCCAGTAGATAGCAATCTCTCCTTCAATACCCAAAATGACAAGGTGGTTAGAATATCCTTCTATGTGGCCCCCCTAATCTCTAATGGGTTCACATCCAGAACAAAGGAGGCCATTGTGCCTCTCTACTCATGACTTATTAGACCCATTAAAGGATACAACACCCCATTTGGGATGTACCTTACAAGACAACTGCAACAGCTTGGAAGACCACAACAGTACCACACCAAGAGGATTACTGATCTCAAACAGATGACCTATGCAGCCCAACCTAAGAAACTCCAGCTGTACTCGTTTTCATACCGCATACGCACAGGTGATCTCTGCTTGACATACAAGGCCCATGTCCAACCCAGTATTGCTGGATATGCTCCACCTAAACAGAAGCCCCTGAGAGCCACATGCTCTGGGGATATACACCTAACCACAACGATGAATAGGATGTGCTGGACAGATAGATTCCTGACCCGGAGACTCCCCATGCTTTGGGACATGATTCCAATGTACATCAGGCAGGGCCCCTCACTAGCACTCTTCAAGGGAAACCCTAACGGGTGGATGGGAGACAGACATGTACCCCAGGGATCACTGAAGTGGCTCTGCTGGACAGAGGCACAGGGAACTAATGGTTCTGCCGTTCAGAGGCACAGGGAACTAACCTAAGGGGGTAGCAAAAGCCAACACACTCTAGCTAGGCTACCTTTGCACTTATTACATGTCTTATGTGCATGGATAGTTAACTAGCTCTTCCATTTTACTTTGCTATCATGCTGATAAACTGTCGGGTGATTACAACTGGAAGAGACGCATATTGCTGGCCAACTCCTCCTGCGTTTGGGGGAAGTATATCTGCTCATTGGCATGTGATAACATGGCATCCAGGAACTGGTGGAGTACCCTGAATGCTGATGCCTGTGAGATCCCCATGATATCCCCAGTTGGCCTTTGAAAGGTACCTGTGGCTAGTATGCTCAAGCTTACACATACCTCCGTGTCCACTGGGATGGTTTCCCCTCTGTTACTTCTGGCTCAGAGGTGTGGCCGGCACAGCTCAACAAGTTGCTGTATGGTGTCCCTGTCCACCCTGTAACGCTCTACTATCTCCAGATCATGTAGCCCCTGGTAGGTTACCCTGGGTCTGAACACTCTTCTCCTCCTCCTCCGGTGCCCGAGATGGTTGTTAGCATCATCCTCCACACCACCGTCGGTCCCCAACACATGCTGGTGAATCAAAGCTATGGCAGCCCCTAGCATGTACGTATTAAACGTTCCCCGTCTGTATACACCAATGGTGCAGTGTGTCTGAGAATACACAAGTATATGTGTGGGGCTTTCACATCTTATACTATTGTGCAATGGATGATGCTGGTGTAATTGGGTGTGTATGTGCAAATCCAGCTGCAGGGTATCTTAATTATGGGTTTTACAGCAGGTACTGCTATTGTGGGGCCTTTGGTGTTGACTTACGCTTGGCTGCCATGATTCATCTATTGCCCTTTATTTCACTTTTCAACCCGATTCCCCTCCCATTGTCAGGCAAGCATCCAGCTGCCTGCTTTCTTGTTTTGTACTTTCACAACCCAGAATTGTGTTGTGAAATGTGTTATGTAGCTGATCTACTGCAAGCTTGCTTTGTTCTGCTGTGACAGTTCTCTTTTCTTTGCAGTACAGCACCTCCCCTTTCCTGTTCTGCAGGTAGCTGCTAGCAGCCTTGTTAGCTGTTGTCAATGGCCCACTGTGAGTTCCTAGGAGTTAATTACTCATTTGTACTCCAATTACCATGCTGCAGCATTTCCTTATTGTCTTCCCATATCCTACCTGTTTCAGTTATGGTGCACAGCCATTTACCGGGTTTCGAGTGCGTTTTCATCCACGTTCAAATGCACTTTTGGTTACCCTGTGTGCTCTCAGCTAAGCAAAGCTATGGCTAATTCCACACCCCTATCCTGCAGCTTTGCTTAGCAACAGGCAACCCAGATTAGCAATGCTCCAATGTGCTTAGAGCTATGGTGGCACACCCCACTCTTGATGTCATGTTTTCCTCCAGGCCACACCTCGGTGTTGTACTGCTACGCTGTGTGGTATATCCTTACGCAGGTGGGGAGTTTGCGATTCAGTATTACTTGATTCATTTGCATGGCATTGACTACTAATTCCTAGTTACCATGCAGAACACTGTCACAGACCCTTAGCAACCCTTGCGCCATGGTTGTGGTGTAGCATGCATGCCATTGACTATTATGGGGAATTCACGAATTGTGTTACATTGCAGTTTTATGACATCTAAATATATTTTCATTGTGTTCCCATTTGCGCACCGATGCACTGTGATTTTACTTTGCGTTAGTGTGGCCATGACATTAAATGTTATTTTTTTATGTGTTGTGCATGTTTTTTATGCCATTGGCTATATATTTAGCCATTGGCATATATTAACATTATAATACGTAAGTTTGGTCCGCTTTTATGGCTCCGATTTTATGTTTGAAAAAATGTAAACCGTTTTTTTTGGTTTACATTTCTTCATGCTTACGCTACGCCTGCACCACTTCATGATTCACTATATACCTTCATTTGCATGCTACACTGCTGCACATGGGGTAGTTAGCATGCATGCGCCGGGAGCTGCACAGCTCTGGCGTACGCTGGTAGTGCACGTGGAAACAGCTCGTACCTGAATCGCTCCGCAGCCATATTTGACGTTAGATCGCCGACGCTACTCCAGCACCTGGCGCAAGCTTCATGAATCTCAGGGATAGTTTTAAGCTATGATAAGAAAAGTAGTATAGGTAGGAGATATTGTTACATTAAGATATTGAAATACCATTGCTTTATGGTACCAGATCCTGAAATATATTTTACAGTAATGGTACTAGACTTGGGATTTCAAGGCAATGATGCAGCTTAAATTCCACACATGGCAGCACACTGAACGTAGAGTTACCATCACAGCTTCTTCTTCTCCTAGAGTCAGTATAGAGGTATATGCATTATGGGTAATAATCATTCTTAAATGTGTAAGTATATTTACACATATGTACATACACACACACACACACACACACACACACACACACACACACACACACACACACACACCCTATATATAGAGAGAGAGAGATACACACATACATACAGTACATATCTTTAAAAGCTGTATATAGAACTGCTGTCATTACGTTCCCCCAATGTAGTGAGAAAAAGAGAGAGGAAAAGTGCTCCCTTAATGACTTACATACCAAATGTACAATGTCTGATACATATAATATTCTAAAATGCAATACAGAAACCTTAGATAGGATTTTAAACTTTGTATATTTTATTAGTACTTTTCAAAATATAACTTTTTATGTTAGTCTTGTGATATTCACTAAAAAAGCATCCCTCTATACTGTTTCTTGATATTAAAATAAAAAGGATCAATCACTCATCTGACCTAGAGCATAGTTGTAATACCTATATCACTCAAGAAGATGTACCTCATGGACATGGTTAGTCTCAAACACTGAAAAATAAGATGTAGAAAAATGCTGATTAGGCAAAGAATTAAACCTTATAGAGCATTTTCTAAAGTCTCTAGTCAGACACGTGTGGTTAGTATTTGGCATAGTCATGGTAAGTTTCAAGGAACTCTGGGTAGCCATATTACTCATCTTAGGTTTGGAGCTCTCATTCTTATCTCTGATAGCTTTCTGAGGCACTATGTATGATGGAGCAGACACATTTTAATTAGCTAAGCACCTTGACATTCTTAGTTTGAACGCCTGATCTAGTTCTCTGATATGGGACGTTTTTGGTTGAGACTCCTCAGGAATGTCCTGAATATGTCTCCTGATGTGTCTCACAATGTCCCCATCATCTACTTGTACCTTGTAGGATTATGGTTCATCTTTTTTTTTTAACTGTAATGACACTTGCTTCTATTATTTTGTCCCCGTCCATCATTAATTGTACTGACTGGTATAGCTGCAGGACAGGTAGAGTTTGTGTGGACTATCATGTACTGATTGGTATAGCTGCAGGACGAGTTTTTGTGGGCTATCACTTGTCATATAAGTCTTTTTAAGTATGTTTTGCTTTTTGGTAATTTTTCTTGACATAATTCAAAGTAGTCTCCATTCACATTCAAGCGTAGGTACAGTAGTCCTGATTTGTCCACCAAACATCAGCTTTTCAAGACTTACTCCTGTAGCTCCCTGTGGAGTAGGATGGAGTAGTAAAACATAAAAGCTTTGTGCAGATCAGGTTGGTGAAGCATCTTTTTGGGAGGCTGACTGCTCTTTCAGTAGTTCCATTGGACTGCAGGTAGTAAAGACTTAACATATGTATGAAGGCATAATCCTCAATGCATTGCAGCAATGCAGTTGATAATAACTAATAACAATTGCTTGTGATTAGCATTAATGTGGCCTGGAAATAATTAGCTGGTTAGTCACTGCTGGTATGTGTGGAATGTCTGAATCTCAGGAATAACAGTCCACTACTGCAAGGTAAGTTCATAGGTTCATACTAAGCTGACAGCCAAAGACAACTAAGAAGCTCAGACACATCAACCAGTACTCATGGGAAACTGGCACCCCCCCCCCCCATTAGGTAGATTTTCTTCACATATCCCTGGTGAAAAATTGTGATCACCCATGCAGTCATCCAAACTGATTTTAAGATTTGCTAGGGAAGTTTCCTGCTTGATAGGTAAGGGCAGCCTTTTTAGAAATGGGAATACCTTGGGTAAGGTATCTGTAATGCTATCTGGTGTTGATGATGTGATAGTGCAGGTTTAGGTCTCTAGAAGAGGTGTTTGCTTTACCACTTATTCTTCTTAGATGTTCACAGCATGAAAGGTTAAGCTGAGATCACCCCTCAGAAGTCTGCATGACACTAAGTAGAGTGACAGAGTTTTTAGTCTATCGGGTACTGAGACCTGAGAGCTTTTAGATCAGGAAACTGTGATGTCTCTCTTCTTGGTTCATAGGTTTTTAGAAGACATGGAGGCCAATAGACCATTAAGGAGCCTACCTAAGTTCCAAAACTGCCCAAGACTACTCTCTGGTTAAGTGACTTGCTGAAAGTCACACAGTAGGCAAGTGAAGGTAGAAAGATTCAAATCCTGTACCCTTGGCACAGGCATTAGCCCTCAGTGTTTACTGAGATACATGCCAAATGGTGCATTATATTCAATGATGGGCCTAACAGAGGTTGAATAAAGTGAAACTATAACTTCTTTGGACATTGAGTAGATGCCACAAAGGATAAGCTGTGCAAGGCAAAAGGATTTTCTAAGTACAAAAGAGATGTGGTAGTCAAAGAAGAGCTTGTTATCAACATGTGGACTCAGGTCCCTGATGACTGTGTCAAATCTAAGTAGAAATGTTATCTTTATGGTTGTTATCAGCATGTGTACCCAAGTGACTGTGTTGAATCTAAGTGAAATGTTATCCTTATGGTAAGCAGAGGAGATGATAAATTTACATTTCTTGGTGTTGAGGGTAAACCCACTACTAATACACCAAGCATTTGTTGGGTCCAGCCCATGCTGGAGAATTTGAGTATCCGAATAGGTTCATAGGTTAGTACTAGGCTATCTGGCCATGCAGACCATTTCAAGCCTAATCAATTTCCTTTTCAGTGCTCGAATTAACCTATTTCATTTGAGTAGAGAATAGCCTTACCTATCAAAGGGTCGACAAATATATTTTATCTCTAATGAGAGTAACTGGGATCATACCATAGATATGGGATAAAGCATTTACAGACTTTCTCTGTCCATTAGTAGTACAGGGGACAGTTCTGGAGTAAATTGAGTGTTGCCAATCCATATATCAAGTTGTACTTGAATACAGACAGGAAGGAACTTTGTTTTATGTGGATGGGGAGTCTGTTCCAGAGCAGCATTATCCTTTGCAAGACATACCTGTCCCTCCAACTGTTCTGTTGATGTTGCAAAAGAGGTTTAGATTTCTAGACTGAATTTTTCTGATGTCATTTGACTTGTAATGTGCAGTAAATCCATCAGCACTGGGTTGGAGGATGCATTGTATGCCAGGCACAGGTCACATCTTAGCAGTATGCAGGATACCAAGTATAGTGGTAGGGTTTTCAGTCAGTTTATGTAGACATGTTGTTTAAGCCTTGTCTTCTTTTAGTAAGGCATCTCTGTGGGCATTCCAATTGTTGCATTTGACTGGACAGATATATGCCAAAGGGGGCATTGCAGGTTCATAGTAGGTTAACTAGTCTAACAGCCCTAGAGCCGGTACAAGCCTAGCCATACTTATTCCAAGTTGCCTCAATTGTCGGTGGTTAGATGAGTGAAGTTCATAGAGATAAGGTCTATGGTAGTTAATAATGACTTCCTCTGTCCAGGAGGGACATGGGCACCACCCCAGGAGTGAATTTGCGGTCACACATCCATTGATCTAGGTAGCATTTGAAGAGGGCCAGGAAAGAGATTTGTTTCACGTGAACTGGAAGCTTGTTCCAGAGAAGTGGCAGTCTCTCTCTAGCATAACCTATTTATGTCAGAGATTAGGTTAAGATCCCTTGAGCGAGTCACTCTGCTGCAGTTTGATTTATGAATGTGTAGCATTTCCATCAGGTTGGGGTCAGAGACTACCCAATAAGCCAGGCACAGGACTTCCCTTAGCAACCTGTAGGAGAGAGAATACTATGACAGGGCTTTGCTTTGAGTCTTTCCATGTAAGACTTGTTTTGTGTACTCTGTAATTTCTTGGTGAGAAACCTCTGTGGTCTCTCCAATTGTTGCAGTTTTCTGGTGAGGTACATGCAAAAGGAAGCATTGTACTCAATTACTGGTCTGCTGATGGCTGAGTATAATGGAATTATAACATCCTTAGATCTAGATATGATACCTTTACTTATAAGATGTGCCACATAGAAGGATTTCCTTACTACTGTGGATACATGATGGTCAAAGTTCAGAATGCTATTAACCTGAGTTCCCAGATCACATATCACTTGGTCTACACTAAGGGGGGGGAGGGTGCTGTCTATAATGTAATTAGCAGGGATGTCAGCTTTCCCAAAGGGAATAATAATGCATTTTCTTTGCATTTGGCTTTAATCTATAGCTTTGGCACCAATCATTTGTCTGCATTTACCCTGTCTGCAGTATATTAACATCATTGGGGAACTCAATGATTGCTCCTAATTTGCAATCATTAGTGAACTTGGCTAGCCACAGGTCATCGAAATTTGCCTGGACTTCTGAGAAACACATTCCAAACAGTAAGGGGCCCTGCACAGAACCCTGTTGTACACCACTGGTAATGTGTCTTTTGCTAGAGGTGAAATCACCCACTTTAACTGTATGTGTCCTGTCGGTGAGCCAGTAGGCTACCCATCTGATAATGCAGTGGTTAATTCCCAATTTGGAAAGTTTCTCTATAATACCTGAGTAGGGGATCATGTCAAATGCCTTGGCTAGGTCAAGATGGGTGGTATGCACTGTCTTTCCCATGTCCAGGGCCTTGGTGATTTTCTCGAAGAAGTCAACCATGTTTAACAGGCATGATCTACCTTTAATTAATCCAAACTGGGTTGGGTCCAAAGTTTGGAGATTACCTATGTCCTTATTAATATGGTTCATAATGATTCTTTCTTTGGCCTTGCAGATGAGGCTAGTCAAGTTATGGGCCTATAATTCCCATGGTCGGATGATAGTCCCCCTTTGTGCAGAGGGATTAATGTTACTGTCCTCCATTCCACTGGAACATAGCCATTTCACAGGCTGTGGTTAAACAGAGATCCAAGTGGGTCTGCTAAGTCATGTTCTAAGTTGTTTAAAAGGTAACCTAAGATGTTTTCTGGTCCCACTGATGGTGTGTTTTTGGCCTTGGAGAGCACTGAGATGCCTTCTAACTTGAGATAATAGACTGAGGAATTGTGGCAGGTACACTTTGGGGGATGAGTGGAGGGAAGAGGGGATGAAGTTTTCTCTAAAGCTATCAGCTAGCAGGTTGGCTATTACCTCCAGCTGAGTATGGGTGGTGCCATCCACAACAAGTTCAGCGCATAGCTGGGTATTCCAATTTTAGATGTTGGGTGTAGTTAAACAATGCCTTGTACTTATCTTTAGCTAGGAAGGCTATTTTTGCCTCATAATTAGCTTTGGGGAACTTGACAAGATCTCTAATTTGTTTGTTTAAGCTAGAGAGGGATTTCTTCCTCTGCTCAACCAGGTCCCTCTTGCTCCTGGACATTAGTTTCTTTCTCTTGTGGTATAGCCTGTTTATATAAGGGGTCCACCAGGGTGGCTTGTTTCTTCTGCAAGACCTGGTTTTAATCCAGTCAGTTACAATCTATTCTATACAACTGAGTAAGTGGTTATACAGGGCATTGGTGTACACCTCTGAATTGGAGTCCGTGTTATCTGCATTTAAAGAGGCTTTGAAACTTCTTATACTATCACTTAGTAGAAGATAATTTGTCTTAAAAAAATTCTTAATAATTTTTGAGCTTGATGGGGTATCTGGTCTTATAAATACATCATATAAGACTGATTCATGGTCCAGTCTTACCAAGGACAACATCGCATGGGGGGGTGCATTGCTCTTTCATGTTAGTGCGTACAATATCCAAGATATTTCAGCCTCCTGTGGGTGACTAACTGTTCCAAAGCATTTGCATTGACAAAGTAGATATTTCCTCATGCTTTGCTGAGTGTCAAGTGATATTGCAGTAGCATAGCTCCTGTATCTATTTTAAAGCTTACTGGGTTTCCATGTATTGACAGCTTGACTAAACAGTTTAATTGCATGTTCATTCAGTATAGCAGTCACTGCTTTTTTAAAAAATATTTTTATTTGCATTTATCACATAGTAATAGCAAGGGTAAAACACAAAGGAATACATTACAAATTTGAACAATGTTCCATCTTCCGTTTTATTCCCAATGGGTACCTCTTTTAACAGCTTTACACATAGAGCTATAGGAGATTATTACGCTAATGGATTGTGAGCCTTTACAAGCCTAGCCAATACAACCTGATTTACCCTGTATATGTCCACTAAGGGCAGGAGGAAGGCATGGGTTTCTACCTGTGCCTTGATATATTTAGCTTTTACAGATTGCCTCTATCAATAAGGGACATAGGCACCATGCCAAGTGTGAATTTATGCTTCCCCTTCCTTCGATCCAGACTGGTCTTGAAGAGAGCCAGGGAGTGACTATTCCAAAGGTGTGGCAATCTCTGGGACACATATTTGTCTCTCCAGCATGTTCTGTTTGACACACTGGTTAAGTTCAGATCCATGGAACAGGTGACCCTTGTACTGTTTGTCTTGTGGATATGCAGCAGCTCCATCAGGGCTGGATTTGTGAGAGCCTTGTAGGTTAGACACAGGTTGCCCCTTAACAGTTGATATAAGACAGAGTAAAGGGAAGGGCTTTCAGATTATCTGCATAGTACATGTTGTGGATCCTTTGAGTTTGTTCTAGCATGTTGTACTCAATTATTGGGCTAATGATAGCTGTGTACAGTGGAACTATAATCTCCCTGGATCTGGAAGCCATACCTTTACTTATAAGTCGTGCCACACAGAATTACGTTGTTACCACTGCAGATATGTGACGGTCAGAGGTCAGGCTATACTATCTGCCTAGGTACCCAGATCAGTTACCTCTGAGTCTAGTCTTAGGGGTGTGTTGTCAATGTTGTATTTAGCAGGGGTATTTGTTTTCCCAAAGGTACAATAATGCAATTCTTTGAATTTAGTTTCAGGCCGTGATTCTGACACCAATCATTTGTCTGGTTTAGAACTTCCTGAAGTATATATACTTTACTGGGGGATTCAGGGATAACCCACAGTTTGCAGTCATCTGTAAACTTTGTCATCCAGAGGCCCTCCACATTTGCCTTGGTGTCTGCTAAGTAAATCCTGACAGTTGTGGTCCCAGTTCTGAGCCCTGTGGTGCACCACTAGTAACTGGCCCCTTGCTGGACCTTGAATCACCCACTTTGACCATGTGTCCTGTCCATGATCCAATTCGCTATCCATCTGGTGACATAGGGATTTATGCCCAGTTCTGTGACTTTATTTATAATACCTGAGTGGAGTATTGTGTTAAATGCCTTAGCCAAGTCTAGGTAGGTGGTATGCACTGTTTTACCCTCATCCATTGCCTTAGTGGCCTTCTCAAAAAAGATCATCACATTTAACAGACATAACCTACCCTTAACAAAGCCAAATTAGGCTGGGCTCAATGTTGTGAGGTTTCCTATGTCTTTATTTATCATGTCCATGATTATTCCTTCCTTGGCCTTACAAACAAGACTAGTCAAGCTTACGGGTCTGTAGTTACCCGGGTCAGTTGAATGTCCACCCTTATGCAGGGGTATGACCATAGTAGTTCTCCACTCCACTCCATCAGAACTAAGCCTGTTTGGAGGCTATGATTAAATAGTGATCCTGCTGGCCTGATAGGTCACTATGCAAATTATTTAAGAGGCGACCTGCCATATTTTTGGATCTCATTGATGCCATGTTTTTAGCTTTGGAGAGTGCTGTGGCTACCTGTTCTGCAGTGATAATTGGTAGCTGAATGCTACAGAGTATTACTTGGGGAGAACAGAGGGTGATGGGGGAGTGAAGTCTGAACTAAACCTATCAGCCAGCAGATTAGCTGTGTTGGTCAGATGGGTGTAGGAGATGCTGTTGATAACTAATTCTGCACATTGTTGAGCGTTGCCCCTAAAGTTGCAGACATACCTGAAAAATGTGTTATGGTTATCCTTAGCTTTAGAGGCTATTTCTACCTCAAAATCAGCTTTCAGAGAATTTACTAGTTCCATGATCTGCTTATTTCACCTAAAGAGGGATTTATTGCTCTGTTGTGCACATTCCCTCCTACTTCTAAACAGTTTTCTTTCTTTTATTGTACAATCTGTTAAGAACAGGGGTCCACCAAGGTGGCTTTTTTTGCAATTAATTTGACCTGGGCTTATTTTGGTTCAGTACTGCTGTTTATATGCAGTTGTTTATATGGTCATACATGGATTTAGTGCACTGTTCTGTATAGGCTACTGTGTTTTCAGGATTTGGGGTGGCTTGAAATCTAGCTGTGTTGTCACTTAATAGGGGGTAGTTAGCCTTACAAATGTTTTTAAAGTTCTTGAGAGGGGGTCTACTCCTGCCTTAATTTCAAGGGAGACCTCTTTTCCGATCTTACCAGTGAACACATTATACATAGGGGTACTTTGGCCACTGCGCTTTCTTACTGAATGGTCATTTCTGTTTTACCGCACATGCATAATATGCTCCAGTTATATTAGTGTATTTTTTTTTCTCTTTACTTATTCAGTCCCTCTAAAAAATTTAATTGTCTTTTCCAAAGTTAAATTAAGGGACTTCAGTGTCAAACAGCTCATTCACCATAATATTTCTAATTTGTTCATATTTATCTGGGTAAACTCACTGCATTCATGTAAGCAACACCCCAATGGTTCAATAGACTATCCCTTAGCTTGAATGCAATTGTGAAAAGCACAAATGTTCATGAATAAAATTTATTTTTGGCACAAAGTATTCATTAATCTTATTTAGTACTGACTCATACATAATACTCTGTTAGTCAGAAAATGTAACTGAACTGTAAATAAATTCCATGTTTACAAGTTTCTTATCTTTCTTTGTCAAGCTTTGATGGTATTCTAAAGTGTGCAATGTTTTCCTTTCATGATGGCAGCTAGATAGCTTTGAAAGTTAAATTGGTATGAAAAGTTGAATTTTATTCATTTTTCAAATGACTGGACTTTTTGATTGAAAATCTGTAAAATGACTATCTTGCAAAAAAAATGTCAACTTACAATGAGCTCTGTGGCATCTCTTCACTGTTTGGTACGTTTCTGGCTCTGAATTGCTTTCTTTTTTCATTTAGACGTATTCTTTTTACGTAAAACCCATTTAATGTTTAACACCACAGCCTGCTGTCAGCTTATATTACCAAACCCTGAACTGTGCTGTTCAACAGTGGCACTAAACAAAGGATTTCAAGGTTATAATGCACTTTTAATATCACCAAAAATGGCAGCACATTGAAAACACAGTTCTATTATAGCTACTTCTGCTTCAATAGTGTACCTAGGGCTGATGTATTATGGATACTAAGCATTTTTAAAGGGGCAAGTACATTATACATATATGTTTTGGAAAGCAATAGACAAAACTGTCTAAAAAATAATAAATAAAATATAGATAAAAATATCTATATCTAATATATATATATATATATATATATATATATATATATATATATATATATATATACACACACACACACACACACACACGTGTAAATATATATATATATATATATATATATATATATATATATATATATCCTCAACCCCTTTTCCCATTTTATGCATGGGGTCGGGGTGTCACTTCAGTAGCAACAATCATCTTGAGCCAAGGTTTACATTGCTGGCTGGCTAGCCCTGCTGAGATAGTTCATTTGTAGCACTCACACACACACACACACACACACACACACACACACACACACACACACACACACACACACACACTCACAAATATATTGGTATTTTACAACAATATCAAATTATCCTATGGATTATGTGGTTCTGTCCCAAAATAATACTTCTTTTTCTTTTTAATACATTAAGGTTCCATGGGGATTTGATAGTCAAGTGATTTCAAAAAAGTCTTGTTCACGCTCAGTGCATATATTGAATTCAGTGAGAAATAAGAGTACTGGACATAGAGCTGGACAAGATATGACAAAAGGCATCAGTGCCTCCAAAAATCATCAGGCAAACAGGCATGAAGATGGTCAGGAAAAATTAAAAGTGTAATCACAAAACTAAAATCACAAAATCAAAGTGTTTTAAAGACATACACAGATCAAAATTAAGGAATATCCCTTCTGTTTTCAAATTAGCTGGCATCAGGTTTACTGTAAATATAAATATACATGTATGGGTGCACTACTAATATGTGAAAACACCAATTTATGACAGGTAGAATGTCAGCACTAAAACATCAAAAATGCCAGTGTCAATATGCCAGTACATATAGACTGTGAAACAGCCTTGGTGCATGCAATCTTTCACATTTTAATAAAATAAAATAAAACATAATTTTTTGCAGGAAGGAAAGCCTCACTGCACCCCACACCCCCCGTTAATCTCTCTCTCTCTGTATATAGATATATATATATATATATATATATATATATATATATATATATATATATAGTTTCATTTTATAATCTTGAAATACTAAAATATCAAATTTTAGCATTTCAAGACCATAAAGTCAAAAGTGCAGTTGCGTGAAACTGCATAATATCGAATGTGGAAATGTCGAATCTGCCGTTGTGTTGTCATGTTCGTAACGTGCGGTGTGTTTGTGGATTTAGCTGGGGATTCAGGTAAGTGGTGTTCTTGTAAGGGTTTTGGGTAGGGATTTTAGTGTGTGTGTGTGTGTGTGTGTGTGTGTGTGTGTGTGTGTGTGTGTGTGCAGTGGTGAGTTTTATGTATATATAAGTAGGGGGTTGGGGGTGCAGGAGGGCTTGCCCCCCAGCTTATAGGTTGGGTAGGTGTGTTTGTTTGTTATGTTGTGTTTATGTGTGTTGTTTTGTTTGTTGTAGTGTCATTAGGTAGATATATATGTGCTTGTTTGTGTGGTAGTGTGTATATATGAATGATCGCGATTTTGAATTTCGTGGTTGTGGGTGTCGGTTTTTTGGGCTTTCGGTTTTATAGTCTCGAGATACCAAAATTCGGTATTTTAGTATTTCAAGATTATAAAGTGAATCCATACATTTATTTTTATTTATTTTTTATTTTGCATTTTTTGGCTAGGATAGTCCGACTGGATACATGTCCATTTTCAGCAGAGGCCCTGGGAGAAAAGCTCCAGATTACAGATATAAACATAACACATTAAGGCAGGCACACTGCAACAAAAACACCTTCAGAGACAAAACATAATTACAGAGTATGTACAGAGTAGGTTCTTTGTGGCCCCCGATGGGAACACAACAGGTTCATACTGTTTCAAATAACAACAAGCTAACTAGGTAACAGCATACAGTTGTTGGAAAAATGCATACAGTACTAAAATAAACTAGAAGGTAGATATTAAGTTAATCAGGGTTGGTGCAGGGGCAAAGCCAGTTGCAAATTTTAAAATATTGTTTGAGGCCTTTCTTAAAGAGATTTAGTGATGGTTCAAGAGTAAGGTTTGCTGGGAGTGAGTTCAAAGTTTTGCCAATGAAGTTGGCAAACAGGTAGTCTCCAGCCAAGTTAATGGCTTTGTGAGTTTGGACCAGCAGTTCGTTGGATGAGGGTAGCGGTCTGGGGTTGCTATAGGGTTTTATAATAATTTTAAGTGCAGGAGTATTTTCAGGGTGATTAAGAATTTTGTAGGCAACAGTGAGCTGATTAAATCGAAGTAAGTTAGAGAACTCTAGCCACCCTAGGAGATGGAGGTTTTGACAGTGATGTGTCCTGTATGTAGAGTTAGTGGCAAATCTGGAAATATGGTTGTAGCAGCGTGCGAGTTTGCTTATTTCCATTTTGTTCAAATTGATGAGTATAGGAGAAGCATAAAGGAGGGTAGAAAGCAGGTGAGAGCGAGCGATAGCGGTCATTGCTAATGGGGTTAGGAAAAGTTTATTTCTATAGAGTAAGCCAAGCTTCTGATTAATGCTTTTGATAGTTTTATTAACATGCAAATCAATTTTGAGATTATTATCTACTATAACCCCTAGGAGCTTAGTGTGGATGTCTGGGGAAACAGAGGTACCATTGTTGGATGTTATGTAGAAGGAAGGTGGGATAGACCTACTGGTGTGGGTGAAGAGTAGTAGTAGTTTAGTTTTGTTGGGATTTAAGAGCAGGCGATGATTAGTGAGCCAATTTTCAACAGTGTTAAATGTATTCTGCAGTATTGTTTACAAATACTGTATATATATATATATATATATATATATATATATATATATATATATATACACATACTAACTCAGAGATCGCACAAACATAGAGTAAGGACAAATTTCCAAACCTCTGAATTTGCACACCTGTAGATCAGCTGCCTAATCAACCATATGCACTAGGCTAGGCAGCTGTTGACCTGACACTCATCTGACCAAGTCTCCAGCACCCATATATATATATATATATATATATATATATATATATATATATATATATATATATATATATTGCATCAGAATCAGAATCAAATTTATTGGCCAAGTATACACACATACAAGAAATATGACTTCAGTTTCAGTGACTCTCCAAGTATGAATTAAATAAACGACATACATACAACTATTAAGAACAAGACAAATGACATATATGCAACTATTAAGAACAAGACAGATGACATATATGCAACTATTAAGAACAAGACAAAAAAAGTAAATATACATATACATACAAGGTGTAAAGTGCAACTCAGTACAAGAAATGCTGAAATAAATTCTGAAAGAAACAAGTATTAACAATATGTAAACAGTATACTACAGAATCAGTACCACCTCCTGTTTAAAACCCTGTGCTGACCAACTGGCTCCTATTTTTACTCAAATTTTTAAAAAAATCATTAGAGCTGTGTGAGGTTCCCTTATGTTTCAAACAAGCCCCAATCACTCCAGTGCCTAAAAAATCCAGTATAATAGGACAGAATGACTACAGGCCTGTTGCTTTGACATTGGTGTTCATGAAGACTTTTGAAAGGCTGGTGTTAGCTCACTTGAAGGATATTACAGCTCACTCGTTGGACCCCCTTCAGTTTGCTTATTGAGAGAACTGGTCAGTGGATGATGCAGTTAATATGGGCATGCACTATATCTTGCAACATATTGACAACCCAGGGACATATGGAATGATTATGTTTGTGGACTTCAGCTCTGCATTTAATACAGTAATTCTGGAACTTCTTCATTTGAAACTCTCCAAGCTTTCCCTTCCTGTTTCCACCTGCCAATGGATCACCAATTTTCTAACCCATAGGAAACAGCAGGTGAAACTGGGAAAATTTACATCTAGCTATCACACAATCAATACAGGTGCCCCCCAGGGATGCGTGCTCTCCCCGCTGCTATTCTCCCTCTACACTAATGACTGCACCTCTAAGGACCCCTCTGTCAAACTTATTAAATACGCAGACAATACAACTATCATCGGGCTCATCAGGAATGGCGATGAGTCTGCATAGAGACAGGAGGTTGAGCAGCTGGCCTTTGGTGTAGTCAGAATAATCTAGAACTGAACACCCTTACAACTGTGAAGATGATAGTGGACATTAGGAGTGGTACTACAATATTATCCCCCCCTCCCTTTATATTTAATATTGCTCTGTCAGTTGTGGAATCCTTCAAGTTTTTGGGATCTATAATCTCCCAGGACTTGAAGTGGGAGACCAATGTAGGGTCCATCATAAAAAAGGCACAACAGCGAATCTACTTTCCGTGACAGCTGAGGAAGTTCAACTTCCCATAGGAACTGTTGATTCAGTTCTATACAGCAGTCATTGAGTCTGTTCTCAGCTCATTCATAACAGTGTGGTTTGGATCTCTGTCTAATCATGACAAAAATAGGTTAAATCAAATAGTCAGGTCTGCCAAAAATATCACTGGTGCTAGTTTGCCCAAATTACAGGACCTGTACTATCCCAGAGTCATGAAAAGGGCAGGGAAACTCATCACTGACCTTTCCCATCCAGACCACCATCTTATTAAATTATTACTATCGGCCAGGCATTATACATCAATACGCACCAAAACAAGGAGATATAAGAACAGTTTTTTCCACAAGCCATCAAGTTCATAACTGGTCAACTCAGCTAATTAGGCTGGGTATTATTTTTCCCAAGCCTCTGAGGATTCTGCAATATTAATAACCAACAAAGCAGCAAACAGCAAAAAATATATTCAGAAGAAGGAAAAGTGTTCTGTAGCACCAGAAAATACAACTTTATTCAGTTGAGCGCTTTCATCTGTACATTAACAAGACTTCATCAGAACAATGAATTAAAACACCACACTTCCTTTTGTACTCAGTTAAGAAACAATTAAGTAATTAACCACACACAGTTAAAATTTAAAGCAACACATAGTAGAACAAAGGCAATAATAACAAAAATTGTGCAATATACTGCCTAAATCAACATTACAAGAAACAACCATACTGTTTCATTTTTAAAATACTTGAAATGCTGGTACATTCATTCAAACCTGGATATTCTGTAGCATTAAGCCTCAATTGCCAACGTAATTCACAGGCTTCCAAATGCTCAGGGCCCTCATCAGTTGACCTGTAACAACTTCTTTTTTGAAAAGGGGGGTGGCAGCTAGAATATTCAAGGTATGAATTTGAAAAAGTGGATTTTCTAAAGATCTTAGACACCAAGGATTTTTTATCACGGTCAAAAATAATCTCCACAATATAATGAATAGGATCAGTGCTATATTGGTAGGTAAATTTTAGGAACCCAATCATGTTGTTAATATAATCAAAACATTCCTGTAGTTTTTCTAGGGGTACCCCACCAAACCAAGAAAATGTCGTCCAGGTATCTTGTGTAGTTAGAAATGAAATCAAAATATTCGCTCTGAAATACAAAATTGGCCTCCCAAAAGGACATCACTATATTAGCAAAAATGGGGGGTGCAAGCTGCCCCCATTGCCACTTCAGCCTTTTGCCTCAACATTTGTCCTTCAAAAAAATGACATTAAGTACTACCTCCATTAAGGTCACTAGAGTAGTAATCATATGTCCTTCAAACGTATTAGAAATTACCAACTGCCTCTCCAGCCAACTTAACCCCAGTTCATGGGGTATAACGCTGAAGAGGTAACAGATGTCAATAGTGACAAAGTAAAAAAGACCTGTTGTATCGACCCTGTTCAATTAGACAAAAAATGCCAGGAGTCTCTGCATATGTATGGAAATACCTGTAGGACCCCCCTTCAATTGTTCATCTATAAATCTAGAGATGAAGAACCTCTTGGATCTTTTGTCATCTATAATAGGCCTAAATGGTGGATTAACTAGGGTCTTGTGTATTTTGGGTATACCAAAGATACTCCCAATAACTGGATGTTAATTTTTCATATAAGAATGTTCCTCTAATGTAATGTTGCCTTGATAAAGCATGTCATCTAACAGTAGGTCTATTTTGTTGTGTCCAATATTAATTTAATTTCGTGAAATTTCTTCATATGTTCCATCAGCAAGAATTGCATTAATAGCAAACACATAATCTACTCGATCCATTAGTACCATTCCATTGCCTTTATCTGGCTTCATTGCATGTATTGTTTGTGTTTAAAAATACACTTCTTCAATATAAAAAGTTACAATTGGAGAAAAGATATCTGGAAAGGAATTTTGAATTAAATCAGGTCTCTAAGGGACTAAGGCCATGGCGATTACCAAATGGAGCCTTTAATAATTCTGAATTCCTTAAAGAACTTGGGCATCTGTTTAATACGGCAGGACTTGATTTACTAAAGCTTATGGTTAAGTATAACAATATCAAAATGGACACTCTGGTGAGCTAGATGATCATATTCAGTTCACTACGAATGATTTGTTGTATACCCAAATGAAAGGGCAGTTTGACAATGCCTTTTCTAATATGCAAAGTGTTTGTAAAAGCATATTTACTTGCAAGTGCAACAAATTGTAAAGGGACTTGGATGAATATGCTAATGGTAAGGTGTTTCCCAAGCCAAATGTGTCCCTTAGCAACCGGAGACGTCAAACCAATCAATTTGAAGCGACAGCTGACAATGCGATGACGTATGACCCAAGGGATTATAAGCGGCCCCCTTCTGAGGTTCCTGCAGTGAGACGGTCAAAGCATTTGCAAAATAGGGCACAGAAAGAACATTTTTCCTTTCAACGCCCTCAGAACAACATTTATCAGGAGAGTGAACAACAGAATGACTACCAGGCACAGGGAGCTCATCCCAGGAAGTGGAGCACCACTTACAACAACCGCAAAAGGTGGTAATTTCATCTTTTGCCTCACCAGGTAACTATTTTTCTCCCATTATTATGGGTTCAGATTCAAACATCTCGGCTGTTTTGTTGGGTATGGCTGCATCTGTTAACTTTGACAAACAGCTTGATTCATTAGACGGCTCTATCTTAACTCTGCATTTGTTTATTAACCTTTAGCAGCACAATATTATAGACATTGTCGACATTTCACAGAATGAGTCTGTTGATAGTGATGTGTGTGCATTGGACAATTTGTTGCTTGTTGATAATAGTTTAAATAGGAATTTTACAGAAGCTGCACTTCCTATTATTGTGTACAATTCATTAGGAGATTTTAAGTTGTTTAACTAATCTGCCAAGGATATTTACCTTCATATGTTGATGTACTTTCTAAAGGCTTTTCTTTTGTGCCAGTCAAGAACTGCAAAACTGTTGATTTACTTATAGATTTCAAGCTCTATTTATGAAAATTAAATTTATGTTTGTGGTTTAACAATGGAAATGCTGGGAATGCCTTGGTAGCACCCTCCTTAAGTAAACCAAGTATTTTTAATCCACCACTAAACAATAAGTTATGTCTTTTTGACAAAATGTGTGAATTGGATTTCAGGCAGTGATTAGGTAGTACATCTGCACAATGTTATGACAATTTAACACAAAAAGAAAAAAGGTTGTTAGAGGATATTGTATGTGACAAAAAATACATGTAATGAAGCCAAATAAAGGCAATGGAATGGTAGTGATGGATCAAGTAGATTATGTGTGTGCTATTAATGCAATTCTTGCTGCTGGAACATATGAGGAAATTTCACTGAATGAACTTAATATTGCACACAACAAAATAGACCTACTGTTAGAAGACATGCTTTATCAAGGCAATATTACATTAGAGGAACATTCATATATGAAAAATGAGCATCCAGTTATTGGGAGTATATATGTCATCAAACATTGAACATTCAAAATGCCTCCTGTTAAATATATATATATATATAAGCTCTGAGATCACAGAACAGTGGGGTAAGGGGAAATTCCCTTACTCCATTGCACCATGATCCCATCCAAAACCCTGGTGGCAAAACCTCTACTGAAAACATTCACTCACATGAGTATTCACTTTTATTTACAGCCAGAAAAAGTATTTACTCAAATGAGCATTATATGTTTCAGACTGTACCAGGGTTTATATACACACACATATATATATATATATATATATATATATATATATACACACACACACACACATATATATATATATATATATATATTTATATATATATATATATATATATATATATATATATATTTATATATATATATATATATATATATATATATATATATATATATATATATAAAACTAATGAAACCAAATGTAAAAAAAAACGGCAAAATCAAAAAACAAAAACTACGGACTCCTTGTGCCAGCAGAAACCAATAACGTAATCTTAATGCAAATTTTATTTTCAGTTCACAAGCGTTTTCGCCACGCAACAACATAGCTTCCTCAGAGAAATTCAAGTAATACCATTTTACAAGTACTTTTTATAGGAAACTAAAAGGAAGTGACATCACTAAAAGGTAAAACACCTAAAAAGCGTAATTTACATAAAAACATGTGTGACATAAAATTGTCAGTCTGAACTAAGCAAACACCAAATAATTAATAATTAATGAATGCTCCAATTTAAGAACATATCGAAAATTAAGTCACTATAAGATGTCTCCATGTAAAAATTCACTCACTGTACAACAGATAGACAGTCTACTATCTAAATAATAACTAATCAACATTAACTTTTTATATAAAAATAAATATCATAAAATTTAACATAAAAATATAATGAATACATAATTTATTATCCACGTATAAGATTCAATTACTGAATCAGGTTAGTAAATGACCTAATACATGTTAATGGAGGTCAACACTTTAAAATAAAACTAACCATAAATACTCTCTACTTTTTTTAGCCAAGAGAAATTTATCTCAAGTAGCTCCTCATCTTCAAGACTGCAGAGATGTTGCAGTTCTCGTTGAGGCCTGAATACCCAAAAGCATCAGTTCTCAATTGCCACTCAAGTTCACATAACTCTAAGAGTAATGAAGTAGGCCCCCCACGTATATTGGTGTTGACCTGGTCAATAGCCATGAATGTAAAAGAGTGGCCGGGGTGGCTGTCAATATGTTTTGCTAGAGCGTTGGTTTCCTTATTTTTCCTAATAGCATACATATGCTCATAGACTTGGTCGCGTAATCTGCGATCGGTCTTTCCAATGTAAAACGAGGCACAACACTCGCAAAAAACCACATATACAATGGACTTACTTTCACAATTGAGTGGATGTTTTATCATATACTTTTTGTCCCTAATTTTATAAGACTGACCAGTTTTCATTTTATGGCACCAACTACAACAATTGCAAATATACATCCCTACACGTCTATTGGAACTCTTACTAGAAAGGTCTCTTTGGAGGAGTTCTTTAAGGTTATAATTTCTTTTAAAGACAAAATTTGGGAAAAGACCTAACTTCTCTGCTAATCCTGGGGTGCTCAAAATGTATTGCCAATTTTTCTGTATTATTGGAATAGTTGACACTGAATTAAAACTGAAGGTATTGATGTAACTTATTGAAAAGTCACGTTTAAAACTATGACTTGTATTGACATCTGTTGGTAAAACATGTACAATTTGTGTCATTGATGTATCAGGAGTGCCAAGTGTCATACTGAAATTACTTTGACACAAAATAGGTCTGTAAAAGCCACTGTTTCTCTTTGTTGTGACTTCAAAAATGAGATCATCAATCAAGTTTTTAGGATAGTCCCTATTAAGGAACATCTCACGAAGCAAGTCGCATTCAGTGAGGAAGTCTATAAAATTACTGCACATCCTTCCTGCTCTCACCAGTTGACCCTTCACAATTGATTTCTTTTGTCTGAAGGGATGGTAACTGGAAAAGTGCAGGAATGAATTGCAGTATGTCGGCTTCCTATAAATACAGGATGTATATACATTGAGTTTATTGTCCTTCCTTAATTTGACATCCAAGTAATCAATCTCAGTCATTGAAAACTTGAACGTGAATTTCAAGAACTCAGTTGTACCATTTAGGAACTGAACAAACTGGCTGGCTTCTGCAGCATTGCCACTAAAGAGAATAAAGACATCATCCAGATATCTCGTGTAAAATTTAACAAACCTCGAATATTCAATTGAGGGGAAAAGAAAATTCTTTTCCCAAAATCCCATGAAGAAGTTTGCAACTGATGCTCCACAGGGAGAGCCCATGGCTACTCCCTGTTTTTGCAAGAAAAACTTCTTATCAAAGAGAAAATAATTTGATGCTAAAACGACATCCAAAATCTCAGTAACGAGATCTATTTCAGATTTTGGCACCCCAAAGTCGATAAGTAAGAGGGCTATCCATTCCAATGCTTCCTGGTGTGGAATGGAAGTATATAAATCCACGACGTCAATTGTGAGAAAATTATTCTCATCATTAAAGGCCAAACTGTTGATGTTATCCAAAAAATTCCAAGAGTCTTTACAGACTCCACGGATATGTTTTAAATATTTTGACAAAATTCTGTCAACTAGTTTGGCACTAGGATACGTCATGGATGAGCGACCGTCAACTAAAGCCCTCATAGGTGGATTTTTAAGGTCTTTGTGGACCTTGGGGATGCCAAACATTACTGGGATTTTTGGTAGAGTGATATCTATATAGTTATAAGTTTCCAAGTCGATTTTACCTGCCAGAAATAAGTCACGGAAGAGACCTCTCATCATACTATGAGTTCGATGTACTTCATTAAGTGAAGCCAAAGAATAAGCAGGTGTCGCCAGAACATCCAACATTTTCTCTGTATACTTAGAATTATCCATAATGACTAATCCACCACCCTTGTCAGGTTTAACTAATCTGACAGGGGAGGTGCAAAGTTCTTTTAACAAATAAAGTTTATGATATTTATTTTTATATAAAAAGTTAATGTTGATTAGTTATTATTTAGATAGTAGACTGTCTATCTGTTGTATAGTGAATGAATTTTTACATGGAGACATCTTATAGTGACTTAATTTTCGATATGTTCTTAAATTGGAGCATTCATTAATTATTAATTATTTGGTGTTTGCTTAGTTCAGACTGACAATTTTATGTCACACATGTTTTTATGTAAATTACGCTTTTTAGGTGTTTTACCTTTTAGTGATGTCACTTCCTTTTAGTTTCCTATAAAAAGTACTTGTAAAATGGTATTACTTGAATTTCTCTGAGGAAGCTACGTTGTTGCGTGGCGAAAACGCTTGTGAACTGAAAATAAAATTTGCGTTAAGATTACGTTATTGGTTTCTGCTGGCACAAGGAGTCCGTAGTTTTTGTTTTTTTATATATATAAAAAACCTTTAGAAAGTTTGTAAGTGCTAAAGGAAAAAGATAATGCAATAACAGTTAAAAGAAATCCAAACAGAAGACAGAATCAAAAAGAATCAGGAAACACAAGTTAGAAAAACATTGATCCAAAACACAGGAAACCATAGCCTATTCAGGCATGTAGGTAGATAAAAATGTTATAAATGTGCATAAGGGTAAAATATATCAAGACAGTAACATTAAGACTAAATAAAACTTAAGAAATGGACAGAAAGAAAAAGCCAGACTTCACAGTTTCATAGTATTCACAAAGGAAAAAGCAATTTTACAAATTCCAGTCAGAAAAGTACCATAATTCCAAGAGACGTTGATAATTATCTTTTTCAGACAAAGGGTGATAAACTAACTCCAGAAACTAAAGATAATCATGGCAACTGCCTGTGTCCATTTGTTTGGGCAGTTTCGGAAGATCCTTATTCATTTAAAATTCTTTCTCCTTCTCTCTCTCTCTCTCAGAGAAATTGACTTATCAAGGGGAAGGGTCTGTTCTTGAATATTTAGGGGAATGTTAGTCTTGACAGATCAGGATGTATTTTGTGAGCCAGTTTGAAAGACAGTGGAGTGGTTGGTGGATATGAGGTCATTGATGAGGATGTAATTATTTTCTGCAAATCTGTTTCTTATCACATAAAGAATGAGGATAAGATCATTTTCATTTTTTCTAGTCCAGGTGAAGGTAACAAGGCAGCCATCATATAGGCTGCAGGCAAGAAGGAGGTATTGATAATTTTAAGGGATTTATTTGTAATGATTATCAGTGGTTCCCAAACTTTTTTGATTCTCGGCTTCCTTGCTGAATCCAGGTTTTCCAAGCCCCCCCTCCCCCACAGCACGCATAAAGTGCATATTTCAGGGGTTCCCAAAGTGTGCTCTGTGGCACCCTGGAGAGCAATGGCTTACTCACAGGGGCACCATGAACTAATAAGCTTAGCTGCAAAATAAACCGCAAACAGTTCGCAGTTTATTTTGCAGTTAAGCTTATTAGTTCACAGCGAGTGTGAGTGAATGCAGAATGAATGAAGAAGTGGCTGTGTGTGTGTGTGTGTGTGTGTGTGTGTGTGTGTGTGTGTGTGTGTGTGTGTGTGTGTGTGTGTGTGTGTGTGTGTGTGTGTGTGTGTGTGTGTGTGTGTGTGTGAATGAATGCAGGTATGAATGAGGAAGTGTGTGTGTGTGTGTGTGTGTGTGTGTGTGTGTGAATAAATGCAGGTATGAATGAGGAAGTGGCTGTGTGGGTGTATGTGTGAGATCGGGAGACTGAGATCAATGTGTGAATGAATGCAGCCATGAATGAGGAAGTGACTGTGTGTGTGTGTGTGTGTGTGTGTGTGTGTGTGTGTGTGTGTGTGTGAATAAATGCAGGTATGAATGAGGAAGTGGCTGTGTGGGTGTATGTGTGAGATCGGGAGACTGAGATCAATGTGTGAATGAATGCAGCCATGAATGAGGAAGTGACTGTGTGTGTGTGTGTGTGTGTGTGTGTGTGTGATTGAATGTCCAGATTTTTGCCTCGTATTTTTGGTGTGTTCCTCCTAAAAACTGTACTTTTCTGGCAAATAGTTGAGGATTGAAGTCTTTAAATAATGACAAACATTTGAGTTTAAGACTCCATATCCTTCAGAGAATTCATGCTAATACGAAGCCTATTATTCTATCAACTTTCTAAGTTTTAAGAGCAATATTTAAAATCTGTCCCTTTTTGTTCCCCCCATCATTTTAGGCTATGTCTAGATTTTTAGAGCAAACATTTTGGAGATGTTGATTTCATGCCTTAAGGTTTAAATTGTTAAATGATCACATAGGATGCCTCACTGAATTGTCTGGGATGAGATTTTATTTGGAGAGGATGTTAGGATCAAGTTGTAGGTTGATAGTTTACTCTAGCTATGGGCTTTATGTCTAGCTGGTGTGGTTATAAGTTTGGTGAACTTGTACAGATGTATATTATTGGCTGGATTTTCAAACTGTATGGTTTGCCAATCTATATTAACCTAACCAAATATTACGGTTTCATGAGGGATTTTTGAGAAGGCAAAGCAGAAGATATTTTCCACTGTTTTAGCATTGTTACTAGGTGGTAAATATTTATATATATATATGTGTGTGTGTGTGTGTGTGTGTATCTATATATATATATATATATATATATATATATATATATATATATATATATATATATATATATAGCTATAGATACACACACACACACATATAAATATGTATACACCCATGATTGTGATTGTCTCATGTTTAGTTTTAGCATGGTTATACAATTTTTGAGTTAGAGAAAGTTGGCAGGGTGTGGGTGAAAAGGGTGAAATCTAATGTGTTTTTTTAGAAATTAATGACACTGGCAACTTTTTTCTTGGCTCTGTTTAATCTGGCAATGTTATAGCCTGATAGGTCGATTTCTTCATTTTTTGTTTCCTGGCAGAGCCAGGTTTCTGTGGTAATTAATATATCTTGACAGTGTGCTATCTATTCATGCACTTCATGGAGTTTATTATAAACACTTCATAAGCTGGAATGGTATAGATGAAAGCCAGGGTAGGAATGTGGGTCAGGTAGTACTGATAAATTATAACAAGTATAATTGGCATTTACATTCTAGAAGTAAACTATTTTTTTGTGATTGTTGCACATATTAACTTTATACTGTATGGATGAACAAAAACCCTTAGACAGTAAGAATTCTTTGGCATAAATCCTTAGGCCAGAATTTTAGGAACCCAGATGATAGTTATGTAGTCATTCACATGCAGTACATGTCCAAAATAAAGCCTCTTGCTAAAACAAAAAAGTAAATCTGGCCTCCCATTTAAAATTGTGCACACACACCTTACATTGTCCATCTTCAGAGTTATAATGAGCATGAGCGGCCGACAACCAATCAGATTTAAGGCTGCAGAATGCATGCTTCATTTTATCCTGATGTGGTCTGGCTTTCTAGTTATCTATGTGCCTACATGGAAAGATGATGATAAAGAAGGGAGGTTAAGGGATGGAAAATGAGAAGCTACAGGGTTGGCTGCAAATTGAGCATTATATCATCAAATGCTATATGGGAATTTTTAAGGCAAGAGCATGTGAATTTTAAAGCAAGAGCAGATTATGGATTGCTTTAAGGAAATAACCCTATTAGGAATGGAGAACATCAAGAAATCGAGTAGCCCAACAACAAGGAGATGGAGATTAAGGTCAAAGCCAAGGTAGTTGGAAGAGACAATATAAGGTAGAACCATGATGAATTACGGAGACATTCAAAGATAGTTCAGTCTGCCAGACAGAACTGGTTTGGCATATATGGGATTAACATTAGGATTTAATAAAAAGTGTTGAGGGGAAAGAAAGGATGAAAAGGACAAACTGGATTTGATGGAATTGCTTATAGAGCCAGGGAAATGAGAGTCACCAGTTAGAGTAAGAATAGTGTACATAGGGCGTTAACTGATTGTAAGATGGACAGAAAATTTAAGAATAGAATGGAACAAGAGACTGGTTTAAGATATCAGCAGAGCAGTGGATAGATATGCAACAAAGTCAAAGAAATTCATATTTTTGTACACATAATAAATTAAAAAAAAATGTTTTTTCAGCACAATGACAACTGTTGGAGGTGTAATACATGAAAGAGAAGAAGCTGGGAACATGTCTTTTGTGGTCGTATACAATTTAAACAAAGTATACACCAAATCTTGACTAGATAAGTGCAACTGGATTTTCAATTAAAAAGGAATTAATGAGATTAAGCTGGGATCCAGATATACTAGGTCAGAGGTTATCTTGCTGGATTGGCCAGGTAGACTACATTCTGACAGAATCATGCATGTTGACAAGACTAGTATGTGGTCACTAAGCACATGGAAAGAACATTAAAAGACAGAAAAAATTCACAATCACATAAATGCCTGTCTAGATAACACATTTCACATACTGTGGAACACCTTGTAGAATCTTTACTGCATCTTAGATCATTAGTTATACAAATTAAAATTGAAAATAGCTATTTGCTTTTATCTACACATATAACTGCATGTTCAGTAAATGATAGTTACTAAATGCCTAATCAGAACAAGTCGACTGTTTATAGATCAAATAGCATAATTTATGTAAGAGTAAATCATTTTATTATGCTTTTGTAAAAATGTAGTGTACTATTTCATATTTTACAAAATGCAAAACTTGCCAAATTACATCATTTTAAAAATGAAAATATTTCAAATAAGATAGAATTTCTGATAATGATCTACTTCTATGCAAAGACAATATTAGTGAAATGAAACCCTTGGCAAATGATTCCATAGTACCCTCTGTTAAACTCATCCTCCCACTCCAGCACCAGAACTCCCCTGATCACCACCCCCCCCCCACGCATACACACACACACACACCATGTGGACAGATTACTTTTTTCTTGTTTTACATTTTTTTTACTCTTCTTTTTCTATATCCTAATCCTCCTTGCTTTCAAAACATTCTATCTGAGTAAGACTATGTGTGTTGTAATAACAGAGTGAGAAATAATTAAATTAAGTCAGAGGTCAGGTTCTAAATGTTCTGCAGTGAATTTTAGATCCCTTATCCAACTTTTAAGCCCACTGATGGACTGAACAAAAATTATAAGGTAAGAAATTTGGTATTATTTTTATCTTTCAAGGAAGAAATGTCGTGTCTAAGGCTTAATGTTCAAAACTAAAGAAAATTTGTTAGCTGTAAATAAACTTAGATAAAATGCTTGTGGGACTACATAAATCATATATGTGAATAGAGCCTGCCCCCCCCCCCCAAGAAGATAGCTCCCTTCTATTTATCATTCTGGTGTCAGATTGGGATGAAAGTAAAAGAAGAAATGTTTACAGTTATCCATTTCAAGTCGTTGTTGTCATGTAGGTACACACATCATGTCTTCTCAGACCTACCCCAAACGACAGCCACCATCTGCATACCCCTCTGATGGTAGACTGAGATGAAAGTAAAAGAGCATATGGCCACAGTAATACATTTGAATGTGCTGCTGTCAGATGTATATCTGCGCAGCATATGCCTTACCTTTATCCTTAACAGATATCTACTGGTATGTATCTGACTTTATGGAGAGTAGAAAAAATAATAACCCTGCTGTCCCCAGCTCCAACACAAGCTATAGTAGTCTTCTGTGCATACCTCTGAGAAGGGGCAGTTTTAGTCTAGGTGGTTCCCAGAGCATAGCTAGAAGACAGGGACCCCATTCCCAAACCTATGTCAAAATATCCTTATACAGTTGGGTTCTGAGGACTGCCAGACCTCTAGAAACTCTTGAGTGTCTAGATATTCTGGAATGTATGTTATGCATTATTTCTGAAATATACTCAGTTGTTAAATGCTATTGCTGGCCAGAACAGTCACTTTTGTGCTCCTCAGTTTTGTGTGTACCCACACGTAAAATCAATACATTTTTTTCATACACAAGTATACTGACACTGTCCCTGAGAAATCAGTTCTGTCACAAGATGCGCACGCACGCACGCACACACACACACACACACACACACACACACACACACACACACACACACACACACACACACACACACACATGCACACATACACATACACACACACACACACACACACACACACACACACACACACACACACACACACACAGCTTTACATCTTTTGTGCAGTATTACATTTATTACAGTTTTTCTCTGTTGTATTTACCTTAGGTGATTGTTTATATCATACAGATGGACACGTGGTACCTGTCCGGGGTTACTTAAATATGACCAATTTCAGTTACAAAAATTGCACAAAGTTCCTTGGTACTTCCAGTCTGGGCTCATTACTGAGTCAGCAGTTTTAATACAAAAACATTTATTATTAAATAGAAACACTTTTTTCCTAATACACCTTGGACTTCATTAGAACTTTTGTATTAAAACTGCTGACTCTGAGGAAGTTTGTGTCATTTCTGTTTTTTAAAATAATGAGATACTGAGTTCCTTTTTGGTTTTGGTTACAACAGAATAAAGAAGCAAGCTAACAAATGACTAAAACAAACTGCAGAAACAGCGACGGGGTGCATTGAGTAGAGATTGCTGGAATGTTTCAAAAAGGAGATGTTTATTAAAGGGCCACGGTTAGACACAGGGAAGACATCTTTACTAGCACTGGTTACCTCCAATAGGTACAGAGAATTAAAATGGGTTTAAATTAGCAGTAAATGTGTCTTAGGTAAAAAGTATGGAAAAGATTGGAAGCACAAATTTTAGAAGGTGAATATACTGGATATGCCAGAAAGAGGGGCTTAGTTAAAGATTAAGATGGAGAAAAGGAAAAAATTCAGTAGTGGACAACATTTCCTAATCCTTAGTTTAGAATACTTTCTGCAACTTTATGGATATATCATTCTGTATGATTATTAAAATATCAAATATTGGAGTGATGGGGAAGAAAAAGGTAAATGGGAACATGTTTTTTGGGAGTATATTGAGCTGGCAGATTTTAAGAATTCACTGCAGAACAGTCTTTTCGGAAATATTGGGGGAACAAACGGCTGTAACTAAGGAAATGATTCTTTTGAGCTGGGACATAGGATCTGAATTGCCTAGATATATTAAAGCCTTATTCAGTTTAATTCTATTGGCTGCCAAAAAAAACAATAACAAGAAAACGGAAATTAGTATCTAAACTAACTGTATTTGAAGTATTAAATATTGTAAAATAGATAAAATAACTGGAAATAGGATATTTAGAAGAGGGAAGAAAAAAGTATGTATAAATACTTGGAATTTGTGGGAATAATAAGTGCAAAATAATGTTCAGGTAGAATGGTAGCCCTTGCTGCCATAGTAAGCTCCGACCATGGTCCAGATGAGGCCTTAATGGTAACATTTATGCATACCAAGTACCTCAGGAAAATGTGCCATCTTGTACAAGACACTCATGGTTTAGGCTTTCTCTTGAGGCAGAACAGGCAGACAAATATACTGATCCTCACTTTTCAAGAGCATGTCAAGGAACTGCTGAAGTACACCCAAGGCTGAAGCCTGAGAAACACCAAGTCCATCCTGAATTTGTCTCTAAGAACATCACTGTGGTAAGTATGGTGAGGGCTATAACTGGTGTGCACAGATATAGAAATACCTCTCATCTCCCAGAGTCTTTCTTTGTGGGCTATACAAATTTAATAAAGCCCATACTGTATCCCTGTCCACTCTAAAGCTATCAAGAATTTATTTCTTGGTAAAATTAAAATGATTTGTCTATATCTGCACCTTCATGGCCAGCAAGTGCCACTGGAAATGTGTGGTTATGGTATGGTCTATCAGATGAAGCAGTTCATTAAGGGGTAACAGTTAAGCTAGACTATATAAAAACATTTTTGTTGGTAGAAAAGGCAGTAGCTCACTTGTTATAAGGCTTTAGCACACAATGGTAAAATGTACATAAAAAGGAAATTATGAATCACACAGAGGTGAAAAAGCTGCCTTGTTTACATAAAAAGGTCATATAATTATCAGCCAGTCCTCATTAATATATCATTATAGCTTCATTTACATAAGCTGTTACTCGCCATATGAAATACGCTGCATATAATAAGTATATGTGCTTAATACTTCAAAAAACAAATGGCTTAACATACTGTTGCATGATATTAGGTGACATATTAGATGTTGAAGAAAACTGTTTTGTAACTTAAGCTGCACATCTTGAGACAGATTCAATGTTATTTATGTTGACGTTATACAAATAAGCACATGTGTTCATATTTCTATACATGCTATGTCATAGCTTTTGTCTGATAAATAGAAAATTAACAATATATATCTAGGGTATATGGTTTCAAGATACGACAATTTGTAAAACTTTAGTGAAAAATCTGTGTATATGCATAATAATAAACTATAACATTTATGAAAAGACCATGACTGTAGTATTCCCACAGTAAAGAGTACTTCCTACTAATTAGAAATGATATTTGCACAGTTTAAAATCTTTTACTGCTTGCAAAATACTTCCATTTGTTTTTCTTCTGCTTTTTAAGTTGATTTTTCAGAAAGTGCTGTGAATGCAACAATTCATTTGCAGTAGTGACTAAAATAACAGTGATCAGTATGTAGCCCACAGACAGAAAGTTTTGTAAAGTAATTGGAACATGCCAAAGTGGAGACTAGCTCATTCATTCATTTATGAATAGTTTTATATGAGCTCTTTCACTGGAATAAAGACCATTTGTTGTTGTGATCATTTGCTAAGTCACCAGTACTTAACATTCTCTTATTTTGTAGATTAGATACAGAAGCAAATCTTGTGTTGATACAAGAATTGCTGAATGTCATATAAAAGTGCTGCCATGTCTTCAGGAAGCAAGAAAGAACTACATCAGCAGTCGTCTTTCAAAATTTTCAAAAGGCTTTAAAACACAGAGGACACAGAGGAGGCTCAGTCTCTGATGATAAGTCATAGTGGGTGAAGGGAAACACCAAATTAGAGGATAGTGTCCCATTTCTGGATGATTATATAATGTAGCTCTGATATGTATAGGACTTTTATTTCCTGTGATAAAGTACTTGTCTAGGACATTGTGAATTAGGGTGTGCACAACTTTTCTTCAGTTTTGAAGGCATACTGAAGCTGTTAAAATCATTTAATACATGGGAAATTAACTGTAGAGGTACTGTACTTTAAATGTTTTTCTTGATGTCTGTATATGAAGGAAGGAGCCCATGGGTGAGCTAAACATCTTAGTAATCCATATAGCATACTTAGCATTTCTGTTGTGGGTTTGCAGGCATCCAGAGTGTATATTGTTTGCGATTTTTTTTTGCCTTTGTGGCACTTTTTGTGTTTCTGTAAGGGTATGCCCTTCAATTGAGGCAAGTGCAGTTATATTTTATTTTGTTGTACTGCTATGGAAGTTATCATCCTCTTGATATTCATTTTCATTTTTTTAACCAGCAGTCAGAGAGTCAGGTGTGCATGATGACAGAGAGAGCTTTACCAGAAAGGCCCACCCAGACTCTGCTACACTTTGCTGTGAGGGAAAGGTTAGTTTGCTTTTTATTTGTTGTGTTTTGTATTACTTTATTGCCTTTTTCTATTTTAACTACTGTGATATGTTTTCTTTACCTTGTGTTTTACTTGTATTCTGCTTTTAACTGCATATTAAAATTTGAAAAGAGACCACAGCTCTGTCTCTTGTGAGTCAGGCAGAAATCAGAACAGATCAATTAAGGACTCACACATAAGAGAGAACAGGTCAGTAAAGGTTAATCATCTGTGAACTGAGGAGGTGGAGCTAGGAACTAAACCTTCTGTTTAAGAGTTAAAATAAAACATTTCAGAGCTTTACTAAATTACTCACCCAGACTCTGCTACACTTTCCTGTAAGGGAAAGGTTAGTTTGTTTTTTATTTGTTGTATTTTGTATTACTTTATTGCTTTTTTTCTATTTTGACTACTGTGATTTGCTTTCTTTACCTTGTGTTTTACTTGTATTCTGCTTTTAACTGCATATTAAAACTTGAAAAGAGACTACAGCTCTGTCTCTTGTGAGTCAGGCAGAAATCAGGACAGATAAATTAAGGACTCACATATAAGACAGAACAGGTCATGAACTGAGGCAGTGGAGCTAGGAACTAAACATTCTTTTTAAGGGGTGAAATAAAACATTTCAAAGCTTTACTAGGAAGGTTCTGTTACACTTTGCTGTGAGGGAAAGGTTATTTGCATTTATTTATTGTATTTTGTATTACTTAATTGTTTTTTTTCTATTTTGACTACTGTGATTTGTTTTCTTTACCTTGTGTTTTACTCGTATTCTGCTTTTAACTGCATATTAAAACTTGAAAAGAGACCATAGCACTGTCTCTTGTGAGTCAGGCAGAAATCATAACAGATCAATTAAGGACTCACACATAAGACAGAACAGGTCAGTTAAGGTTAATCATCTGTGAACTGAGGGGGTGGAGCTAAGAACAAAACCTTCTATTTAAGGGGTTAAATAAAACATTTTAAAGCTTTACTAGAAAGGCTCACCCAGACTCTGCTACACTTTGCTGTGAGGGAAAGATTAGTTTGCTTTTTATTTGTTGTATGTTGTATTACTTTATTGTCTTTTTCTATTTTGACTACTGTGATTTGTTTTCTTTACCTTGTGTTTTACTCATATTCTGCTTTTAACTGCATATTAAAACTTCAAAAGAGACCATAGCTCTGTCTCTTGTGTGTCAGGCAGAAATTTTTCCCCACCCTCCCATCTGGTTACTGTTGTGTTCTTAAACACCACTGTCTTTCTAGTTGCATGCCCCTTACGTTAATTTGACCATATATCTCATTTCCTCTCTGCTTTTACTGGCTTGTGTGAGTAAGTGCAAAATTATCATTTTGTGAAATCACTCCCCTTCAACTATTTAAATTTATTGGCCATCTTACTGTATTCCATAGTACCAGAATACAAAAGTGACCACCCCCTTTCAATCTATCTTGCTGTTTTAAAAATAGTAACTCTCCACTAAAACTTAACTTTTTAGACAGGTAAAACTTAAGTTACCTACTTTTACATCTAACTCCTCTAGTGCACACCGCAGTGTTTAGGATGAATTTTTTTTTGTCATCTTACCTTTAAGCATCCCTGTGACTAGCACTTGCTCTAAAACCTGCTGGAAAGCACTAGGAAGCCTTAAACTGTTACAAGTACTCAACTCTCCTTGTTAATAAGGAGAAATTAATTATAGGCACTAAACAGCCTATAACTGCAAAGTACCTTGCTAAGGTAAGGGAAAACAACTCTTGTACTTTACAAAAAACAAAGCACCAAACCAGGCATATCCAAGGGTCAGCTTCCGGTGATTTCTCCTGTCCACCTGGTGAATCTGGGCAAACTGGGGCAATGCAGCAATTGCCTCATGTACACAGACAACCCTCTCCTCCTACCACCCAACACTACAACCTGTGAAAGTTGCACTTACATAGCCAAATTGGAAGCAAAGCTCTCTCCACCCAAGATTGTGCTAGACAGTCAAGAGTAGAAGGTTAACACCCACACTACATGTCAAGCAACACATAGCCCTTCTAAACTCACACCACCAGCACCCTCACATAGCAACACTAAACCTTCATATATAGAGACCCTTAACAGTAACCTGCCCAAGCAACAAGGACCTCGAAAGCTGAAATGCAAACAAACACCAATCAAAACCAAAGTGCCGCATAGCTCACAACACCAGTGTGCCACCCAACAACAGCCCCTAAGGCAAGACAATGTACCCAACACTTTAGTCATAGGTGACTCTATAGTCAGGCACACCGATGTCCCACTCACTAGGCTGAGCAAGGAGAAAATTACAGTCACCTGTGTGTCAGGTGCCAGGATCTGCCACATAATGCATGCACTCAAGTCACTCCACAACAACTACAAATATGACTCTGTCATTGTTCATGTTGGAGTGAATGGCTTGAGATGTACCTCCCTGGACTACATGAAAAGAGACATGGAAGAGCTCTTGGATCATGTGGCCCAGGCAGGTATGACCCTAGCCCTGAGTAGCATCCTGCCCTCATCCAGAATGATACTACAGTATAAGGACAAAATGACTGACTTCAATAATTGGCTAAGCTTCTGGTGTCATTCAAAGGGGATCCAGTATCTGTCTACCTGGGACGACATGATCGACAGACCACAATGCTTTGCCAGAGATGGTCTGCACCTGTTGCCCCTGGGATTCAGGTTACTGGCTAAGGCTCTTGCCATTCCTATAGTGCCTTTTTTAGGCAAAGTTCAAAGGACAAAACCACCACTGTAACAGGTACAAGCAAGCAAAATCTGAAGGTAATGCTACTCAATGCTAGAAGTCTAGACCTCAATATGCACTCTCTCAAGGCACTCCTAAAAATGGAGAACATCGATATCTGTGCAGTAACTGAGACCTGGTTCAAGGCTTCAGAGGGCACCCCTGCAATACCAAGCTGCAACTCTTACCACACTTTTCGTCCACCAAACCAGGTCTGAAACATTAAAGGTGGAGGAGTGTCCATATTCACCAAGGATATTCACACCACCAGGCTAGTTGCCCAACACAATGCATCTGAAATTCTCCAGCTGCACCTAACACTAGGTAAGACTGCAATCCAAATTGTAGCCTCCTACAGATCCCCACCATGCCCCAAGATTCACACTACACCCTTCTAAGCATACTGGAAATTATTAAGATACAACCAAACACCCTAATACTGGATGATTTCAACTACCCTGCCATTAACTGGGAAAACTACTCATGTACCAACACCTTTGCCCAACGGTTTTTGGAATTCATAAATTCCAATTGCCTGCCAATTTCACCCTAACCCTTGACCTAAGACTATTAACAATCACTCTCCCTCTATCTCTCCAAATAGTACCAACCACAAATACCTCAATCTAATTATCATCAATGCCCAGAGTGTTAGAAACAAAATAGCTCTCTTCCATGCTTGGCTAAATCATACCCTACCAGATATAGTAGCAGTCTCAGAGACATGGCTACAACCCCACATTACTGACACTGAGAGTCTAACCCCTGGCTTTCAAGCACTCAGATGTGACCACCAAAAAAAAGGAGGGGGAGTAGCCTTAATCTATACTAGCCATCTGAACCTCTGTCCTTACCAGAACCCCATTCCCCAGTTCATCAATGCTGAACTAGTTATAGGAATTCTCAAAATAAATAACTACAAAAGCATTTGTGTTATGGCCATCTATATCCCCCCCCACCGGAAATAATATTACCACTCTAGAAAACATCAACTAACGTCAAGCTTGAGACTTATATATTAGGGGATGTGAACATTGCTTGGAACAGAATCAATAACAACAATCCCTCCCTATCTATCAATCTATGTAATTTCACCCAACTAACAAATGGCATTACCAGACCTAACAGAAACAACCCTCCAGGGTCCACTCTGGACTGGATATTAGTCTCCCTCCCTAACAAGATCTCACATTCTGGTATATTAACCCGACTCCTTGAGCGACCATCTCCCAGCCTCCATTCACCAAGCCCTCCCCTCACCAACACCAGTATACCCACACTCATAATCTTACAAACTTTAGCCCTTCCATATTCTCTGAAACCCTTAAACTTACAAATTGGGACCACCTAAAAACTCTTCCACTAGATAAAGCCATAGACTTCTTCAATACAACCATCATAGGCATCCTAAACATCCAAGCCCCACCAAGAACAAAATGAATAAAACCCAACTCTGCCCCATGGCTAACAAAAGACACCAAATCACTTATGCTACAAAGAGACAAGACCTGGAAACTTTACAACAAAAATAAACACCCTGTTACCCTTCTTAAATACAAGTAACTCTGCAACCTAACCAAAAAGCATGTTATAAAAGATAAAAAATCTTATTACACTAAACTTCAGTCTACCCACTCCAAAAATCCTAGACAATTCTGGAACTCCATCAACTCTCTTTTACACCCTGGTGCCAAAGTCAGTCCCTGTCCTGACAACAATAAAACTAACACTGAAATTGCCAGTTTTTAACTCCTTCTTTACCAATGCTATAGCTGAACTTACTAAGACCTTCCCCAAACACACCTCCTCCCCCCCACTCTACCCCACTTCCCCTTCCTCTGCTGAACCCTCCACCCCAATCCTACCCCTACTCCCAATCCTCCCCCCACTTTTGATTTACAACCCATCTCAACCTCCTACATCAAAAAGCTTCTTTCCAAATTTAAGCCATGCTCCAACACCCCTGACAATATTCCCTCTCTCTTTCTAAAGATTGCCGCAGATGGTATCGCCATCCCCATCAGTATTCTTATCAATAGGTCTATCTGTGAATCTTATGTCTGCAGACTGTGGCATGCTCCCTTTATCCTGCCCCTCCATAAAGGAGGCAAAAATAATAGCATCTCTAACTTCCGCCCAATAGCCATTCTTTCCTCTATCTCAAAAACCCTCAAAAAATATATCCACTTCCAACTCATGCCCTTCCTCATCAATAATCATCTACTCACTCCTACCTAACATGGCTTCCACCCTGGCCATAGTACAATAACTGGTCTCCTATCTTTTTTAGATACAGTTAACCATGCTCGTGACTCTGGAGAAATTGTCTCCACTGTCCTTCTAGATCTATCTAAGGCTTTTGACACTGTATCGCATACCCACCTTCTGAACCACTTTTCCAACCTCAATCTCTCTCAGAACTCCCTTACCTGGTTCAATAGTTATCTCTCTGACAGATCCCAGGCTGTGAAATGTCAAGCTGGTACATCAACCTTCCTACCTACCCCAACCGGAGTTCCCCAGGGGTCCATACTCGGACCAATGCACTTTAATGTATTCATCAATGACTTTCATGCTGCCATTCCTAACACCAAAATAGTGCAATATGCAGATTATTCCACTTTAGTCTGCTCTGCTCTTAGTCTTCCAGAGATCCAGGCAAAAAAACAACTGGCCTTTACAACTACTGAGAACCGGATGTTTCAAAACCATCTCTTCCTTAATGCCAATAAATCCAAAATCCTTCTCTTCTCTCCCTTAAAAACCCTCCCATTTGACAAGCAATCCTTCAATATCATCACCCATACAAACTCCACCATAGAAGTAGTCCCTTTTGCTAAACTTCTTGGGGGTTACTTTTGATGAACACCTGAAATTTGATACACATGTCCAACTAAATATTAAAAAATCCTATCAGAAATATGGAATGCTATACAGGAACGCCCACTTTCTCTCTCTGTCTACAAGGCAAACTCTTGCCTCCACCTACTTACTACCATCTCTACTTTACGGTGCTCCTCTTCTAACCAACCTTTCTACTACAATCACCTCAAAACTAGAAATCTGTTATAACAAAATTGCTAAATTTGCTACTAAATCTAAACACTCCTCCTGCCATTGCACCTCTCTTCGCATGCTAAAGTGGATAGAACTTCCTAACCACCTAGACTACCTCCAACCTACTACAGCCCACAAACTAATCTTTAAACCCACTGCATGCCCTGCTCTAACTAATATCTTACCATTCTACACTCCGGACAGAACCCTAAGATCTGCCCAACGAAATCTACTTTCAGTATATAAACCAAAACGTCCCCCTGGCCAGTTTCTCCTGTCCCATTCATTAGCCAAAAAATGGAACTCTCTCCCACCCCAGCTAAGAACTACTACTAACTCTGAACACTTCAAATCCCAGCTCCATTCCTACCTCTCCCAAAATTGTAATTGTAATTGCATTCTTCCTACCTAATTCCTCCCAATGTCTCTTATACATGTACTTTCCTCTTACCCCTACAACCTGCTGCTTCCTCTACATCTTCACCGCTTGAATCTAATGTAAAATAAGTCCTAAGCCCTGATTGCTTATTATTATGTAACTACTGTACACAGCTTTCTATCCCTACTCTCTCTCCCTATCCTTCTCTCTTTTACCTACTTATAAGCCCAGTACTAAGGATTATACTAACTGGCCTAGAAGTGTTCCCACCTCTGTACCACTAAACAGCAGCCTCCTTCTTCACTGCCCAGCCAATTCTCAATGATTTCTCTATAACCCTTCTCCAAACAACCTTCCCCTCTTTCTCTATCACTCAACTTCCCCTCTCTGTTCTCACCTGAATCTTATATGCTCACATGCTAAACTTGGAACTTTTCACTTCTATTTTTCACCTCTATTCTACTAAACCTATGCTTACTACTAACCTGAAAGTCTCGGTCTTTTCAACTACCTACAGAAGTCTTTATAATTTGACAGTACTCTTTATCTTTTCCTGATTATCCTGCCACTTGTGTCTCATCCATGCACTGTAAACAGCTTTCTAATCAATCATGTGCAAATGCTATGAACTACATGCAAATGGCTCTCTATCTATGTATATATGATATGAACTGTGCTCAGGTTGTCTAACTATGTACGTATGTTATGATCGGTGCTCAAGCTGTTCTTACTAAAATACTTTTGCCACTTATGTTTCATCCATGCACTGTAAATAGCTCTCTAATCAATAATGTACAAATGCTATGAACTACATGCAAATGGCTATCTATCTATATATGTACATATGTTATGAACTGTGCTCTAGTCATCTAACTTAGTACATATGTTTTGAACCATGCTCAAGTTATTCTTGTTAATCCTCTCCTTTGCTCCTTTTCAATTGTTAGACCTCAATCTATAATTTTAAATTTGTTTTCTAAAATGTATAACTCTATGCATAATTGTATAGTGTAAAATTCTATGCTAGTTTTAATTGTTTGTAACTCGGAGCTTTTCTCCCCGGGTCTCAACTGAAAACGGGCCCCTTGGGCCCAGTGGACCTCCCCGGTTATCAAACTAGAAATAAATAAATAAATTAAATAAATAAATGCCCTGGATCAACTAATCCATAGTCCCACCAGGGGCTCCAATATCCTAGACCTGGTCATTACCAACATGGGAAATCAATCCGCCACATCTATGGTAACCCCCTTGTTGGTCAGGTCTGACCATAGGCTAATCACAATGACATCCACATACCTCCCCCACCCCCCCCACCCCAGTAAGGAAACCACCGTAAAAAACTTCTCCAAAGCCAACTTCATGCTTCTCAAGTCAGAAGTGACAAACTTCATGACACCCATGCAGACGGGAACCTAAAGTTCGACTGCTGAATCCTACACTAAGGCAGTGTACGAGCACATCCACTCATGTATGAAACGTGCCATCCTAAATAGAACCAAGATGCTCTCCTCCAAAAAAAGGAAGCCAATCTGGTGGCCCCCTGCCATAAACAAACTTTACAACAAAAGGAAGAAACTGTTGCAGAAAAGAGGAAAATCCCAGGATGCAAAAAAAACTCCCTTACCAGCCTCAGTAAGAAGCTGAGATCCCTCATAAAATCCTCCAAACTTAGTTATGAAAATAAAATTGCCAAAGATTCCAACCACAAGGCATTCTATAGCTATGTTAAGAATCTAAATGGCAATGCTCAGATCTGCTCTGAGCTACAACAGAATGGCATTAAATATACTGATCCCAAGGATATTGCCAATATCATGGCAGATCAATTCAGTGCCAACTTCACCCCCCTCTCACCCCATAAAAGGCCCATCTCAATACTGAAGGATTGCCAATTTCTGGTAATAACAGCCACACAGGTAAAAGATGCACTCTCCAAAGCTAAGAATACAGCATCCATGGGACCAGACGACATCCCGAGCTGTGTACTACATGAACTACAAAATGAACTGGCACCTCACCTAATTGTCATGTTTAATCATAGCCTCCCTCAGGCTTCATGCCCACTGAGTGGCACACAGCTACAGTTATCCCACTCCATAAGGGGGTTCCATCTTGGATCCTGGGAACTACCGCCCCATCAGTCTGACAAGCCTGATCTGCAAGGCCATAGAACATATTATCATAGAACTTATGAACAAAGACATTGGCAACCTTGAAACACTGGAACCCACCCAGTTTGGGTTTGTGAAGGGCCGATCTTATCTCCTGAACCTGACTGACTTCTTTGAATCAGTCTCTAGACCTCGCCAAGGCCTTCAACACCATCCCCCATTATGGAATCATAGATAAACTTACTAAGCTAGGCATTAATCCCTATGTCACTCGATGGGTTGCCAACTGGCTTATTGACAGAACACATACTGTAAAAGTAGCTGACTCCAAATCCAGCTCCAGATAAGTGACAAGTGGAGTACCTCAGGGTTCAGTCCTGAGACCGCTCGTTTGGCATCTACTTCTCTGAAGTACAGGTCAACACTAAGGGACTCTGGCTAACAAAGTTCGCAGATGATTGCAAACTGGGAGCCCATTATTGAATCCCCAAATGATGTGGATATTCTACAAAAGGGCCTTACAGGAACAGATGCTTGCTGCCAGAGCCATGGGCTCAAGCTCAGTATGAAGAAATGTATAGTTATCCCCTTTGGGAAAAACATGTACCCATGAATTATCACATAGGTGGCAGTACACTAAACAGTGAAAGTGTGATAAGAGACTTAGGGACACAGGTGGACAGTGGTCTCACCTTTGATAATCACATCACCACAACAGTCAGGAAATCCTTCTATGTGGCACACCTCATCACTAAGGGCTTTTTATCCAGAAAAACGGAGGTCATTGTCCCACTGTACTCATCCCTCATTATACGCATTATAGAATACAATGCCCCATTTGATATGTACCTCTCAAGACATCTGCAACAACTGGAAAGGCCACAGAAATACCTCACTAAAAGAATCACAGGCCTAAAGCAGATGCCCTACTCTGACCATCTAAAAATACTCCAGCTAAACTCTGTCACATATCGTCTACACAGGGGTGATCTCTGCTTAACATACAAGGCCATGTCAAATGCAGAGCTGTTGGACATGCTTGGACATGCTACACTTAAAGAAATCCAAATCCGTCAGAGCCACACGTTCCAGGGATCTAAATCTTGTCATCACAATGAACAAAACATGCTGGAGGGATAGGTTCCTGATCCAGAGACTCCCCAAACTCTGGAATAGACTGCCCATACATGTCAAGCAGAGCGCCTCTTTGACCCTCTTCAGAAGGAACCTTGATGATTGGATGGGAGATAGGAAATTCACCCTGGAGATCACATCAGTCACCCTGCTAGACAGGGGTCCAGGGAAGGAAATATTGTGGGAAGAAATAGCGAGGGAATTGTTATGGCTAGGCTTATATAGGCCTTAGGGCCAATAGCCTAGTATCAACCTATGAACCTATGAACCTAAGCACTGTAAATTAGCATAGCACCATCAGAGAAGTCAGTCAAAATAGTACCATCACAGAAGTCAGCAGCTCAGGAGATAACATAGGAAATGAGAAAAGTACCATAGGTGAAGGCAGTCATGTCAGTTCTGTCAGTATGAAGCATCTAAATGAAATTGCTGACACTACTTGTTCACATACAGATGTTAGTGAACACATCGCATATACCACTATTGCAGACAAGGAGAACGTCATTGTAATATATTATCAAAAATAACACAATACTTTCCATTTTCCACCCAAAGCCTTCACAGACAAAAGAAAATCAGGAAGTTCCTTTGCCAAACTCAGATCTCATGGCAAAACCAGTTTAATTTTCTGGCATATTTGGTCAAACAGGACTGGCTGTATTGCTTAGCTTGTGTGCTGCTTCTAACACCAGCACAGCTAGAACATGCAAAGGTATTCATTCAGCAGCCATACTGTAATTAGAAGTATGCTAAAGTTGATACTGAGTGACACTCAGAGTTAGAATACCACAAGAAATCTGAGGTAAAATTACATGCTTTCAGAATCACAACTAAAAATCTAAGTCAAAGAGTGGACTTCACAATTTCAAATGATACACAGCTGCAGCATGGCCAAAAACAGAGCTCCCCCAATACCTATTATAAAGTGTCTGGGTTACTCTGGAAGGCAAGGGATAGCACTTCATGGACATAGAGATGACTGCACATCTGACACTACAGCCAACAAAGGAAACTTTAGATTTCTAATTCATTTCTGAATTGATGCTGGTGGCAGAGAGTTCCAAACTCATTTGCAGCCATGCCAAAAGAATGCAAAATATATTTCAAAAACAGCACAAAATGAACTGCTAGATTGTATTAAATAATAGCTTCAATAGCAAATAATAAAGGATATTAAACAAAAGCCTCTTGGACCTTTTTATTCCATTCAAGCAGATGAAATTGCAGATATAAGCAGCTTGGAGCAATTGATCATCAGTCAATCTGTGAGTGGAGAGGATATCTGCAATAAGTTGGTTACATACTTAACAAAGTTAACATTGTATCTTGAGCACTGCAGAGCTCAAGGGTACAATGGTGCTAGAAATATGGTGGGTGCACAGAAGGGCCGTGCTGCTGTGTTTTAAGAAAAGTAAAAAAGTACCACTTACTATTTTTTTTTCATTGTGCTAGTCATCAGCTGAACCTTGTGCTTTCAAAGGCTTGCCAAGTTTCAGAAATACAAATAATGTTAAATGTAATGAAACAAGTTGGTTTGTTTTTCAAGTATTCCCCAAAAAGACAAAGGTGTCTACAGAATCAGTGCATTACATATATTTACAGTGAATAGCAAATAGCCAAAACCCAACAGAAAAAAGAAAGCTTAAATTGCTTTGTGAGACCAGATGGGTGGAGAGACATACAGCATTTGATAACTTCTATCATATGTATGAAGCCCTTTTTCATTGTTTAGACAATTTTATGAATAACAGATGGCCATATTTGGGATGGAAAAACTTTAGCAGATGCCAGTGGACTGCACAGTTCAATTACCAAGTCTTGCTTTATTGTTTCTTTCCAGTCAGTAAGGTTCTTGTTTGGTTTTAACAAACTTCTGCAAGGATCATCACAAGACATACTGCATGCATATGAGCAAGTTATCTGTGTGTTTGATGAGCTGTGGGATACTCGTGCAAACACTGAGCAGAAGTTTTGCAATATCGTTATAGAAATGTCAGAAATGGGGAGTTTCTGCAGTAAGGCTGATTTATCCCTTCCCTGTCTCTGTAACCAGTAGACTATGAAGAACAGTGTTAGGTAGAGAGACTTCAGTTGTGCACTGGACAACAGAATTTCTATTCCCTTTCTGGATTATTTTATTCATAAACTCTCAAGCCTGCTCACTACAATGGCATCAACAGGTGTATAACCCTTTGCACTATTTCTTTCAAACTTGAAGAATTTCATCTCAGAATGAGAGAATTAACTTAAAACTTTCTTTGACTTGCCTTCGCTGACAACATTCCACCATGAACTTAAACTGTGCAAAAGGACTTGGGAATCCTCATTAGCCATTTCTGGATTGCTACATGACTTGAGGCAGGTGTGCCCAAACAAGTGTCAAAACAGTCTTAAACATTTCATCTGTACTAAAAACAACTGTATTCACTCCAGTCAAAACTGCTGAAGCAGAGAAGGCTAATTCAGCCATAAAACTGATAAAGTTTGAACTCTGGAGTACCATTGGACAAGACTGCCTTAATACTTTAGTGTTGCTCTTCTTGCATAGAGACATGCCAATATACCATTCTTCAGTAATTGACTTATTTGCTGAAAGACACCAAAGAAAAATGCTACTCATTCATCCACTTAATTAACAGTTGAAAATTATGTTGAGCAAAAGTGTGTGAAATATGCTACAGTACAACATGAGAATACAGGACATAACAAAATACTTAGTGTTACACTCATGAAACAAATATCTTATATAGAGACTAATTTGCTCTCCATTCATGTTTAGTTTTCTATATTTGTGTTGCTGGTACAGCATAGTGACTGCTTATCATAAGAAGCAGTGTGATAGTTTATGTAGTTTGCAACAATCGTATTGGCTGGGGATAACTTTGTGAGAGCCTATGTCAGGCAAGTGAGGTATATAGCAGTTCCATGAATGATAACAGGAGCATTTGTTATGGCTGCAGTATTTATAAAAGGGAGACTTCTGCTCCTCAGAGTAATTAGAGAGTTCAGTGTCCAGGGAACAGTGTGTTGAGAGAGAAAACCATTGAATTACAGTATCTTAGTTACTTGAAGACACATGGAATTTGGAAACAGAATGTCAAGGTTACAAAAAACACTGAATGACTATTGATTTCAGAAAGAAAAAGACAGTATCCCAGCAATAGGATTAGTAAAATGTTGAAAACAGTATTGTCATCACCACAACGATTTATTCCTATAAAGAGAAAAAAATACTGAAACTTTTCTGGATGATTAAAGGTTTTGTAACAGAAAATAAAATGTCATGTAGATCTCTTTAGAAAATATATTTGCCATAGTTATGTTTTCCACAAATGAAGCAGAATAGTTGCCATTTCACCCAAAAGCCTATACATGTGTGGTGTATATCTCAAGAAATGTATGACAATAATGTGGACTTCCAGTTAAAATTCCCATGTGAAATTGTACAGTACTGGGGAATGGTTGCTAAATGTATAGTTTTGTTAGGAACTGTGGATTTCTATGCAGTTAGAAAATGAACTGCTGTTTCTGTGCAGCTTTTCACCACTCAAAAAGTTGACGCAACTCTATTCTTTGAGTGCATGAAACTCCAGAATGCTGAAAGAAAATAAAGTCTCCCTGTTCACTATGTTGATAAGAATGAGGGTGTTTCATTGTAGTGCCAAACACAAATTTGCTGTGACAACAGAAAAAAATCCTAATGGCAGGAGTAAGGATTACACTGAAAATTCATTCTCTGTCCCTTGTATCCTACACGCATCTACCACAAAAAGGAAATGTGCTCTGGAATTTCTTAGACATGTCCAGTAAAGATTGCAGTAACACCAACAAAAAGTGTAATGAAAATTGTAGCTGTTTCATTCATGTCAAAATGGGAAGATATACTTCAACTGAAAAGTAAAATGGCCTTTGAAAATAATATCACAAATTTCCAGGACAGCAGTTCAACAATTAGCCATTTTGTGCGCAGCCTCCAAGACAGACCTGAGAAAAACCTGCTGAGGCCCTAAAATCAGAAAATGACCACAAGAAGCAGCCTGCCCTCTTTGCTGTGATACACTGAAAGCCAGTACACCACTGAAGAAAATTCAGAACAGAAGATGCTATGGGGACTTATTTTACTGCATTTGAGATTAAAAGTAGTCAGAGAGTCAGATGTACATGATGACACAGAGGAAGTTGTAAATGACTCGCATACCTCTCAACTGTACAGATTTTTGCAGAATGTCCAGATATTTGGCTTATATTTTTGGTCTGTTCCTCATAAAAGCTGTCTTTTTCTGACAAATTAACTGGCATGATCTGAGGATTGAAGTCACTAAATAATGACATACATTTGTTTCAGACTTCAAATACTTCAGAAAAATGTATGTTAAAACAAATCCTGTTACTCAAGCAATGTTCTAAGCTTATAAGAGTAATATTTAATATATGTCCCTATTTTTAGGCCTTTCTCCCCCCCCCATTTTTCCAGTCTTTCACCAGATTTATTGCACTGAGAGGTTGAGAGATATGGTGTAATATCATCAGAGAATTCAATCAGAGCACTACCATCACATAACTCAGCTGCTCCACAGGCAGCTTAGAAAGAGAAGTACAGTCAGCGAAGTTAGTCATGGCAGTTCTGTCAGCATGAAGCATCCAAATGAAATCAATGACATTAATTGTTCAATAAAAGACATTAGTGAGTAAATCATATGTATCAGTATTACAAACAAGGAAAACATTATCATATCTTACTGTAAAACATAAACTTTCCACTTTTCACACAAACTGCTCACAGAAAAAGTACAGTTGTGTATACTTACTATAAATGTAGATGTTCGAGTGTATTCACTGTTGCAGTCATTACATTTCGGTTATCTGTTTGCAGGCAGCCCTCAGTCAGCCTGATTAACAAAGTCTTGGGTCCTGCGTCAGTTGCTGTCTCTTCTTCCATGACATCAGGTTTTCAGGGGTATAAAACATGCAGCCAACATCATTACATCAGTTTTTCTTGCCCCAGATATCAGGAGCCCCCCTAATGGGAAGCAATTAAATCTATAAATATACAAGGTTATACCTCAAACAAAAAAGCAAATACACCAAAAAGCTTTTAAGCATTGAAAAGGAGAGAAGAGGTATAGCCAAACGAAGTCAGGGGGCTGAAGGGAGGGTAACCAGGCTGCAACAGTGAATACACTTGAACATCTAGATTTATGGTAAGTGTACACAACTGTACTATATTCTTCATGTTTCACTGTTGCAGTTTTTACATTTGGGTAGATCCTGAAAGCTAAGGATGGGAGAAGGAATTTAGATAGCATTAGGATCAGCTATAAGGCCCTACAAAACTGAAGTGGCAAAGCCAGCTCTGGATTTAGAGAAAATTGGCAAATGGTAATGCTTGGTGAAAGTATGCACAGAACTCCACGTAGCAGCTGCTAGAATGTCCCTGGTAGGTACGCCTCTGAGAAAGGCTGTAGAGGTAGATGCAGCCCTGGTTGAATGGGATCTGATCCCCTGTGGGATAGGTTTTCCATGGTGCTTATAGCAGAAGTGAATGCAATGGCCTATCCATTTGGAGATGGTTCGCTTTGAAATAGCCTTCCCCTCTGTCCCTGCAGCAAATGCCACCAGCAGTTGTTCAGATTTCCTTTGAGGTTTAGACCTGTCCAAGTAGAATCTAAGTTGTTTGTGCACATCTAAAGAGTGCAGCACCCGTTCCCCTTTGTTCTGTGGATTAGGAAAGAAGGTAGGCAAATGAATGGACTGCTTAAAGGCCACACTGGATACCACCTTTGGCATGAAAGAGGGATTGGTCCTGAGGGACACCGTGTCCGCATGAAAGATGATGAAAGGCTTCAATGCCATAAGGGCCTGTAATTCAGATACCCTTCTTGCTTAAGTGATGGCTAAAAGGGACGCTGTTTTCAAAGAAAGGAATTTTAAATCTGCTGTAGCAGCTGGCTCGAAAGGAGGAAGGGTGAGTTTCTTCAATACAAAGTTAAGGTCCCAGGCTGGAGGTGGAGCTCTCCTGGGTGGTCTTAAATTTTTGGCCCCTCTGAGGAACTGCTTGAGCAGTAGAAGAAAGAACAGGGGAGGTTCTGTGTTTTAATGAGCTGAAATGGCTGAGGCGTGAATTTTTATTAAAGAAAAGACAGGCCCTTGTGAAGCATCTCAGTTAAGTATTGTAAAATCTGAGGTAAGTTGGGCACTGCTGTGCTCATCCCTTGAGAGTGGTTCCAGGCACAGAATCTTTTCCATTTTTCAGCATAAGATTTTCTAGTACTAGGCCTCCTTGCCTCTAAAATGACATCAATCACTGGTGTACTGAGGGATGGTAAAGGAGAGCTTAGGTAATTAGCCAGGCTGCTAGGTTCAGTGTTTGAAGCTGAGGGTGCAGAATCTAGTTCTCCCGCTGAGACAGCAGGTTAGGAGACTGAGGCAGGTGCCATGGGGTCAACAGTGATACACTGTGCAGGAGGGGGTACCAGTGTTGGCGTGGCCAGGCTGGTGCAATCAAAATCTTCCTTGGTTTGTCTTGTTTGAGCTTTAGTAGTACTTTGGAGAGCAGAGGCAGAGGAGGAAAGGCATAAACTGATAGGTTTTTCCAGCTGAAGGACAGAGCATCCACTTTCCAAGCTTGTCTGTGGGGAGTCCTTGCATAAAATTTTTCCAATTAATAATTCTGGGGCGAGGGAAACAGGTCTATATCTGGGCTCCCCCATTTGCTTGTCAACATGTTGAAAATCCTTGTTTCCAGTTTCCACTCATGTGGGTCCATGAGGGTTCTGCTTAGTCCATCTGCCAGTGTATTTAGTTTTCCTGGCAGGAATTGAGCTTGTAGATGTACTTGGGAGCTCAAGGCTGTGTTCCACAATGTCATGGCTAGTCTGCAGAGGGGGTAAGAATGTGTACCCCCCCCCCGCTTGTTTATGTACCACATAACAGTGGTGTTGTCCATCTTTACCATTAATTGTCCTGGAAGAATGTGGTCCTTAAAGGCTGTCAGAGCATTCTGTACAGCTAACCTTTCTTTATGATTGATGTGAAGGTGCATTTGAATTGGGTTCCATTTGCCCTGAATGCACTTCCCTGCCAGGTGCGCCCCCCCATGCATAGTCTGATGTGTCTGTTGTTAGGGTTTGGGCAGCAGGGGGTCATGTGAATGGTAGTCCCTTGTTTTGGTGGCAGGCCTCTGCTCACCAAAGGAACTCTAGGCGTAGACAAGGAATGATAGGAATCATTGCTTCTAGATCCTGAGAATGTTGACACCATAGGCTTTTTATATACCATTGTAGTTTCCTCATATGCAGTCTTGCATATGGAATTAGAAGAATGCAGGAGGCCATGAACCCCAAGGCTTGTAGTATCTGCCTTGCAGATAGCTAGGTTTTTGTGACCACTTGTTTGAAGTAGGTTGTCAAGTGAATTTGTTTCTCTGACATGAGGAAAGCCCTCTGGGAAGTTGTATTCAAGCTTGCACCCAGGAATATAATTTGTTGACAGGGTACTAGGTGTGATTTCTTTTCATTTATGGTGTACCCCAGACAAGTTAGCACCCTCTGTGCAAAAACCACAAAAGTATGTCCTGGTTTTCTGCCTGAATTAGACAATCATCCAGGTATTGGTATATTTGAATATTTCTTTGCCTGCAAAACAAAATGACTGGAGCTAGACACTTTGTGAATACCCTGGGCACAGTAGATAAGCCAAAGGGCAGTGCAGAGAACTGATAGTGCATGTAGCCTGCTTTGAAGCGTAGGTATCTTTTGCAAGATTCCCTGATTGGGATGTGCAGGTATGCTTCCTTTTAAATTCAGTGTTGCCAACCAGGCATCTTTGCTTAGCATAGGAAGCAACTGGTGAAGAGTCAGCATCTTGAATTTTGGAATCACCAAAAAGGTGTTTAGAGTAGGCAGGTCCAGGAGGGTCTATATTATATCCTCGAATGCCTAAAAAAGCGAACGCTGATTGATCAAACTTATTTTTGCGAAAGTGGAAAATATCGAAGCAGCAGGAACTCAAATTTTTTCCTAGGGAAAGAATTCGATTGTCCGTTTCTGTTGCTTCAGTATTTTCAGTGTTATGGTGGAAAGTTACCAGTCGGATTCAGTAAGTGTGCGATTGTGTGGATGTGAGTGTTAGGGTGATTTAGGTGAGTTAGGGTTAGGGCTCGGGTTAGCTGTGTGTGCGATTGAGTGGACATGAGGGTTAGGGCAGATTTAAGTGAGTTAGGGTTAGGGAGCGGCTGAGGAGAGTGTGCGATAGTGACGGACCTTAGGGTTAAGGTTTGGGTTAAGGTAAGTGGGTAGTTAGTGGTGTGTGCATAGCTTAGTGTAGGGTTAGGTATCAGATTTTAGGTGTATGTGTGTGGATTTCCGTTTGTTTTGTGTGCTTGTGTTGTGTGTATGTGTTTTGGATCAGCGATTTTTTTCCCTGGGAAAAAAATCGCTGATCTGACAGTTCGAGATTGTAAGCTTTCGCTTAAATTAGGTCGATCAATCAGTGTTCGCTTTTTTAAGCGTTCGATGATATAATATAGACCCGTCCAGGATAGGACCCCATGAATTGTCTTTTCTGGGTACCAGGTAAAATCTCGAGTAGAAACCTTGTCCCTTTTTCTCTTCTGGTACCAACTGAATAGCTCCTATGCTTAAGAGAGAGAGTAATTGCTTTTGGGCCTCTGCCCACTGCTTTGGAGGTAGATCCGGCCAACCGCTTGGAGTTGGTGACATGCGGAAGTGAAATCTGTATCCTTGGGACACTATATTTAAAACCCATTTGTCCTGGCTAATGAGTCCCCAGTTCTTTGCATGAAGTGCAATCTTTCCCCCCAAAAGGGGCAGTCAGTTGAGAAGTGCTTGGAAGTTTTAAAAATAAGTCATTGAGATAGTTTACCATAGGGGGAGTTTTATTACTCCCAAATTTGGAAGTTGGTCCCCCCCCACTGCTTAGTACTGTGCGTCCCCTGGGACTAAAGCCTGGGTGCTCTGCTGGATCTGGGTTTGGACTGAGAAGGTCTGGAAGAGGCAGGAAAGGACCAGTTCTTAGAAGGCCAATGCCTACTAAATCTTGGAGGTTGTACTTGTAAAAAGTCTTTAACAGTTTGCATAGATTTAGCTTTTTCTTCCATCTTTTTTAAGAACTTCTTTTATGTTGTTGCCAAACAGGTGGCCCTGATTTAAGGGAGCATCCAGTAATTTTGCTTTAACATGATCTGGCAAGGATTGCTCCTTAAGCCAAGCATGCCTTCTAAGTACAGACCCAGTTACCGCAGCCCTGCAAGATGCCTCTAGTGAATCAAAACCACATTGCAATGTATGTTTACCAACTTGTTCAGCAGAATGCATAAAATCCTGTAAATCCTTATTTTCAGCACAATCAAGAATCAACATCATTTTCTGCTTAAGCAATCCAATAATATGCAGGTGATACTTTAACATATGAAACTGGTGATTCAAGGCCCTAATGGCCAAAGCTGCAGAAGTGTATACCTTCTTACCCCATCTATCCAGCACCCTAGAGTCTGTATCAGAGGGGGTAGGATTTTTGGCAGTAGTAGCTTTAATACCCTTGGGTCCCTGTGAAATGGTTTCAGGATCCACAGTAGGATTTTTGGAAAGGAACTTGTGAGAGTCAGGAACCCTGTAATATCTATCAGGTTTTCTGGAAGCAGGAGGTAAAGAGTCAGGGGCCATGCTAGATTCCGAAAAGGCATTATCAACAATATCCAGTACAGGATGTATAGCTAAAGGCCTGTGCTGGGGCAGGAGTAAGAAATCCCTAAGCCTCTTTTTAGAATCAGAGAAATCCTGACTTTCCCAACGAAAAAGCTCCCCGAGAGTATGCAAGGTTTCACCAAAAGAGAAATTCTTTGGGGGGGGGGGGTGAAGCAGAGGGACTAGAGTCCTCAGCATCAGAATCCTCATAGGTAGATAAGGGTAAATCCTGGTCATCAGAGGAAACAGAAATTTCAGAATCCTGGTCAGAAGTATCATAAGCAAACTCAGTCCTAGGTTTCTTAGAGGGGGAAGGTTGGCTTCCCCTGATTAAAGTAATAAGATCTTCATTCATTCTTATTATTTGTTCTTTAGGCATAGAGGCCTGACCATGTGGTCTGGGCGTCAGTTTTCTAGGCATGGTTTGAGTTTTAGGCCTTAAAGAAAAAGATGGCGCTGGTTTAATATGCAAGTCAGTAGGCCTGAATACACCCTCAGAAGGTAGTGCCTGCACAGCGGGTCCGGACCCATCCAAGGTAGAGACATCCACAGGTTCCACAGCTGAAGCATCTCGAAGCATACCAGACTCCGAATGGAACTCAGTAGAGGCCTGCGAATCTGAAGTAGTGGGTATCAGGGGCTGCAAAAGCACCTCACTGAGTACCGGCGAACTGGGCGGCCTGTCTCTGTCTTTATCTTTGTGTTTCTTCGGAATGTTGGTAGTCGGATGGCTTACCAAAGACATATCAGGATAATTGAACCAAGCACCAAAAAATTTAGAAGCACAAATATACCGACGACAGATAGTTTGTGGTTTAAATAAGGCACAAAACCAACAGCGAGGTATGTCGTGGTCAGGGCCTAGGCAAGGAATACAGTACGAATGAAAATATGAGGTATTTGCTTTCCACAAGAAATGCAATTATTTACTTTTACTGACATCAGTTTAGAGCAAGAAAAAGTTTCCCCAACGGGGTACTTAGCTTTTAGTTGAAGACTTCGGTTCTGAAACTCGAAAACGAAAATTTTAGGAGTCGGCTGACCGGCACTTGTGAACTGCTTCTGCTGCGGGCACCACACGGCAAGAAAGACTGATGTAATGACATCGGCTGAATGTTTTATACCCCTGATGACCTGACATCATGGAAGAAGAGACAGCAACCAACGCAGGACCCAAGACTTTGTTAATCAGGCCGACTGAAGGCTACCTGCAAGCAGATAACCCAAATGTAATAGCTGCAACAGTGAAACATGAAGTACATCTGAAGAGAATTTGGAAGTTCCTTATGGCTATGTCCGGTCTCATGGCTAGACCAGTTGAATTTTGTGTTATATTCTGTCAAAGAGGATGGCTTCTGTGGTTTAGCCTATGTATTGTTTTTAACATCAGCAAAGAAAGTACAAACACATGTGCATGCACCTTTTGGAAATAACCCTTTAAAAGATATTGTATTCATTGTAGGTGATTGAAATGCTAACGTTGTTATAAAAATACAATTGGAATAACTGCCAGGTTTGGCCTTGCATTATGAACTGAAGTGGCACATAAGGCTGTTAATATTCTGCTAAGATAATTCAGATGTCACAGTAAACACTTTCTTGCAACAGCCCAAGAGATAGCTTTACACATGAATGTCATCACATGGAGATTACCACAATAAGATTGATAACATCCTTGTCAGTCAGAGAAGAAATAGTTCTATACAGTCAGCAAAATCAAGATCCAGAGCTAATTGTGGCTCAGACCATCAGATTCTTACTACAAAGTTTAAAAAATACAGAAAAGAAGAAAAATGACTACAGCAGTGAGATATGAGCTAAACGATATTACAAATAAATATCGATTGGAGGTGAAGTGTAAATATATGGGATTAGGCATGGTGGACAGAGTGCCTTAAGAACTATGGACAAAAGTTTGAGCTATTATCCAGGAAGTGGCAAAAATAACTGTAAATAAAAAGAAGATTAAGAAGGCAAAATGACTGTCTGTGAAGGCTTTAGAAGTGGCTAAGGAAAGAAGGATATCAAAAGACAATGGAGATAGTATACAGTATGTAAACCTTAATGCAGTTCCATAGACAATAGCAAGAGTAGATATGCCGGTAAAGGTAAATGAGTGAACTAAAGAACTAGAATAATACAATAAAATGTGAAAGATAAGTGATATCTATTCAAGAAGATGAGTTATATTAAGGAGAAATTCCAGGTAAAAATGGGCACGGCAAAACACAAAGATGGGAGGAACCTGACAGAAACAGAAGATAAAAAAAGATCACAGAATTCAGTCATGGTAGTACCAACACTGAAGTCATCTGCTCCACAGACAACATATTGAGTTGACAAGGACACTGATATCAGTGACACATACAATGATGTGTTCTCTAACGGGGGACAAACATCCTGGTGAGTGAAGTTAAATGGATACAAGAAAGCATTGCTAACAAGGCTGAAACACTGGTTGAAATTGATAAAATCTTGCAAAACAATGATGTAACACTGCTGCATTTAATTTGCCAGCCACATTGGAAAACAAGGCAATATCAATTGGATTGGAAAATGTTACTTTATATTCCTTTCCAAAAAAATTACAATACTACAGATTGCACCAATTATCAAATTGCACTTGTACTGTATTTCCAAAATCAGCAAAATCAATTCTCCAAAAATGAAGCTGTAATGACTGCTGTCCAATGTTGAGTGCAAGTTAGGCATGACAGAAATTCACAAAATTCACATGATCATGAATTTGGAAAACATACTGTATTTAAAGAAAACAATTTTAAGTCTTGATAGACTTTGACTTGACAAAGAAGACAACCAACCAACACTGTCACTTTTGAACTCCTAGAGACAACCATTGCTTCTACCTCCTATACTCATTCTAGAACTTGTTCTTGAAATGAGAGAAAGGGTACAGTAGTACCTTTTGTTATTAAAAGATTTCTAACAGAAATTGATTTGTGCTCAAAACACTAAAATAGCAATGAACTGTCCAAAACGTTATGGTTTGGTTTGAAAAGCTTTTTGAGTTTAGTTATTTGGTATGTCAGCTAAATAAAGCTTTTGCTGATTTATCACATTTCTGTGCCTGTAGTTTATATTTGATGTTGCATGACAATAAAGTAGATTTTGACTTTATAGCCTATCTAAAATGTTACAATGGTTACAATAGTTTATATACATTGCGCATGACTAAACTGAGTATTTGCTTTTTGGGATTTGTTCATGACATCTTCCTCAATTCCTGTGATGCTTCTATTTAACTGAAGTTCACTGTTTCTACATACATCATTATTTACATACAAAAAATGAACTTTACTATGGTATTCACTGTGGCTGTGATGACCTTCTGTGGGACTCTTTTCTAGATTATAACAATGATTATGCCCACTACTGCATGAAAAGGGACTGGGACTTGGCATGGGCAACCAGTCGTATCTTCCAGGAATGCATTGAAAAAACTTGTCCTAAGTGTAAATTTGCTGTGTGCTGCACAAGAATTACCTGTTTCTACTACCACATCAACAGCAAAATCATGTGCAGCTGAATTTATATTGCTGTCTTTTCACACATGATGCCAGATCAATTTAAGGTGATATTTCCACATCCCACAAACCTAGTATCCCACTTTCACACTCCCACCACAGTAGTTGAGTAACCAGACTGCACCCCCCTCCCCGAGATTCCTGGATCCATCAGTGTTTGATATATAATGAAAAATAGGTCATAGTCTGGTGATTACCCACTGGTATGTATTAAACATTATAGGACATAGACTGGTAATTACCCACTGGTATGTATTAAACATTATAGGACATAGACTGGTAATTACCCACTGGTATGCATTAAACATTATAGGTCATAGTCTGGTAATTACCCACTGGTATGTATTAAACATTATAGGACATAGTCTGGTGATTACCCACTGGTATGTATTAAACATTATAGGACATAGACAGGTAATTACCCACTGGTGCATATTACAAATTACAAGTATTATTCTGGTAATTTTCCACTGGTAAATGTTAAGAATTACAGTCAATAGACTAGTAATTACCCACTGATATGCATTACACGTTACAGGACATAGACTGGTAATTACAGACTACGTACTGGTATGTATTATGAATTATAGGTTATAGTCTAGAAATTACCCACTGGTATGTATTACACATTACAAGGCATAGACTGGTACATATTACAAATTACAGGTCATAGACTGGTAATTACCCACAGGTGTGCATTACACATTACAGGACAAAGACTGGTAATTACCTACAGGTATGTATTATGAATTAAAGTTCATAATCTGATAATTACCCATTGGTATGTATTACCCATTACAGATCATAGACTGGTAATTACCGACTGGTACATATTATGAATTACAGTTCATAGACTGGTAATTAAGCACTGGTTCATATTATGAATTACAGATCTGTAATTACCCACTGGTATATGTTAAGAATTACAGTTCATAGACTAGAAATTGTCCACTGGTATATATTATGAATTACAGGTCATAATCTGGTAATGACCCACTGGTATAAATTATGAATTATAGGTCATAGTGTGGTCATTTCCAACTGGTATGTATTACACACATTACAGGACAAAGACTGGTAATCACCCACTGGTACATATTACAAATTACAGGTCATAGTTTGGTAATCACCCACTGGTATGTATGAAACATTACAAGACATAGACCGGTAATTGCTCGCTGGTATATATCACAAACTACAGGTCATAAACTGGTAATGATTCACTGGTACAAATTATGAATTACAAGCCCTAGTCTGGTAATTTCCTACTGGTATGTATTACACATTACAGGACGCAGTCTGGTAATTATCCACTGGTACATATTACAATTCCAGGTCAGAGTCTGGTAATTGCCCACTGGTATGTGTTATAGATTGGTAATTACCCACTACTATGCATTAAACATTACAGGAAATAGACTGGTAACTACCCACTGGTATGAATTCTGAATTACAGGTTAATCTGATAATTACTCACTGGTATGTATTACATATTACAAGACATAGACTGGTAATTACCTACTGGTATGTATTACAAATTACAGACTGTAATCTGACAATAAACCATCTATATGTATTACACGTTACATGGTATAGACTGGTAATTCCCCACTGGTACACATTATACATTACAGGACTTAGACTGGTAATTATGCATTACCTACTGGTACATATTATGAATTAAAGGTCATAGTCTAGTAATTATCCACTGGTATGTATTACACATTACAGGGCATAGACTTGTATTTACCCACTGGTGTGCATTGCAAGTTACAGATTGTAGTCTGGTAATTACCCACTGGTATGTGTTATGAATTACAGTTAATAGACTAGTAATTACCCACTGGAATGCATTACACATTAAAGGACACAGACTGGTAATTATGCATTACCTACTGGTACGTATTATGAATTAAAGGTCATAGTCCAGTAATTACCCACTCTTATGTATTACACATTACAGGACATAGACTGGTAATTACCCACTGTTTCATATTATGAATACTGTTCACAGTCTGGTAATTACCCACTGGTATGTATTACATGTTATAGGACACAGACTGGTAATTACCCACTGGCACGTATTACAGTTTAGAGGTCATAGACTGGTAATTACCTTCAGGTGTTTATTAAACATTATAGGGCATACACTGGTAATTACCTACAGGTACATATTATGAGTTAAAGGTCATAATCTGATAATTACCCACTGGCATGTATTACACATTATAGATTATACATTGGTAATTACTGACTGATACATGTTACCAATTACAGCTCATAGACTGGTAATTACCCACTGGTACGTATTATGAATTACAGCTCAGAATCTGGTAATTATCCACTGGTATATGATAAGAATTACAGCTCATTGACTGGTAATTGTCCACTGGTATATATTAAACATTTCAAGACATAGACTGGTAATTACTCACTGATATATATTACGAATTGCAGGTCATACTCTGGTAATAACCCACTGGTACAAATTACAAATTACAGGTCATAGTCTGGTAATTACCCATGGTATGTGTTAAGAATTACAGTTCATAGAGTGGTAATTACTCACTGGTATGTACTAAACATTATGGGACATAGACTGGTAATTAGACACTGGTATGTATTATGAATTACAGATCATAGCCTAGTAATTACACACTGGTATGAATTATGAATTACAGGTTAATCTGGTGATTATCCAGTGGTATGTATTACATATTACAAGACACAGACAAGCAATTAATCACTGGTACATATTATGAAATATAGGTCATTATCTGGTCATTACCCACTGGTATGTATTACACATTACAGGACGTTGGCTGGTAATTACCCACTGGTACATATTATGAATTACAGTTCATACACTGGAAATTACCCACTGGTATGTATTACACATTACAGGATATAGACTGGTAATTACCCACTGGTATCTATTGCCCCTTACAGGACATAGACTGGTAATTACCACTGGTATGTATTTCACATCACAGGACATAGACTGATAATTTTCCACTGGTGTGTTTGACAAATTACAGATCATTGTTTCGTAATTACTCAATGGTATGTATTATGAATTATAGATCATAGTATGGTAATGGTCCACTGGAATGTATTACAAATTACTGTTTATAAACTGATAATTATCCACTGGTCTGTATTATAAATTATAGCTCATACAGATGGTATTTATCCTCTGCTACATATTACAAATTATAGGGCAAATGCTATTAATTACACATTGGGAAATACTACAAATTATAGGACATAGACTGGCAATTACCAGCTGTGATGTATTGCAAACACAGTTCTTGCTTTGCCAGTCATATAGATAACTGAAGTGCAAGCATTGTTTCAGAATAGTGCAATACAATTGCAATAAAAGAACTGTCACCTGTAGCCATGTAATCAGTAGTCAGTGTGAAGTGTGTATATTACTTAACAGTTCACTAGTCTGCCTAAGCATAAACCAGCATGGATAATGGTGCAGATTTTATCCACAAATGAAGCATTCTCTAAAAACTTTATGGCTATATCTCTAGGTCTTTAACTTGTTAGCCATACTGGTGAGCCAAACAAATGAAATCAACAGTTAGTCATAATAAAGGAAAGAAAACAGACTTTCCCAGAAATTCATACTCAGACCTGCATACAAACACAAGGTATATATACTATATAGAGCCTATCCTTGCCAGAAAACATTAGTGGAAAGTATTAAATCCTACTGTATATGCACAGATACTTTACCAATTAAACGAAAGGTGTAAAATTGACAAAATACATGGGAAAGCATTAGTGTCCTGTGTCTGCCGCTATTCATTTTACAAATAATAGTGGCCACCACATGTGAGAAAAACTTTGTTTACCCACCACAGCTGAAAATTACATGGGGCAGTCTGGATGTTTTAGCTGATTCAGTAACTTTTGGAGGATTATAAGATGTCAGAGTCAAAGTCAAAGTAAATTTTATTGTCGATCAGATATGCACAGCAGTGCAAGCTGAATTAAATTACATTGCTTTGGTCCCTGTGCAAGACATAACAATGAAACACATACTTTGAATGACAGTAAGGCTAATTCACATACAGTAATAATCAAAACATTAACACCACAATAAATTACCACAAATGGACAGGAAGACAGACAATATTATACTAGTAGGTATTGCAAAGACTATGGGGGATTTCAATAAAGCCTATACAATTATTTTTCTGTGTATACATTGTGCTGCAATGTGTACATGAGTGTGAACAGTTTTAGATTCAATAAGTGCCACTTAGCAGTGCACACACATGCTCAAACAGGGAAAATATCAAGGAATGGAAATTACCTAATAAGCAGGTGAGTCTTATTAAATGAGGCAGGTTGAGCAATCCAACAAGTGGAAAGGCATCTGTGTAGACCCTGTGTCAGTGTCTATAGTGTATGTGGAATTTTTCTGTGTACAGGGGTCTACACAGAGAAAGGCATATGTAAAACAGAAGAAATGTGGACATGCATCCTTTGAAACTGTATGACCACATACAGATATGTGCAAAAACAATGTTGTGGATGTCAGAAAGATGAAGAGGATAAGTTAAAATAATATTTTATTTTCTTTAATAATTTCGGCTTGCTTGCAGTGTGTGCCGCAGTACTCAAACATGCTTAATACAAAAAAAAAATGTGCCTTTTACAATATATGTCAGAAATGTACTATAGCTCCCTGTGTCTGTGCCATACAATGGTACAATGGTGCTGTTGTCCAGGTCATACGGCACTCAACTCTGTAGTTTCCAGGCTGTCAGCATGGATATGTATGGAAATAAGGTGGATGTCCTGAATAGCAAAATGGAGTAATCATGTTCGCATATCCACTTCGTGTAGGCTCCCACACCATGTTGGTATTCCCAGTGGATGTGAATGCCAGCAAGGGGGTGTGTCCAGTCACTTATAGGGTTGTTTAATTCCTGCTGCCATGTTTGCACTGCGCACCGCACAGCTGCCGCACTACACACTAAGGTAGGGCCATTAAATTATGTTAGTCACATTCTAGGCAAGTGAAATGCATAAGAATTAGCCAATCACACATGGTGCACCTACAGCAGAGCTCTATAGAGTATGCATACACCCTACATTCTGTTTTTCCCCCATGCTCTCCGCCACTGGAGTGCAGACTTGGGAATTTTAACTGAGAGAATGCTAGGGGCTGCTGCAGGTCTGCTACATCTGTATGTGCTATATGCAGAAGTCACTACTGCTGGTGCTGCTGACAATAGGCCTAGGCTGAGAAGGAGAAGAGTGGTCAGGCCCAGGGTAACCTACCAGGAGCTACATGAGCTGGAGATTGTAGAGAGCTAAAGCGTGGACAGGGACATATTACAAGAGCTCACTGAGCTCTGCCACCCTCAACTCAGAGCCAGAGGCAACAGAGGGAACCCATCCCAGTGGAAACAAAGGTATGTGTATTCCTTAGGATATTTGCTGCAGGTATTTTTCAATGACCAACTGGGGACATGATGGGGTGTCACAGGCATATGTATCCAGGATATTCCACCAGTTCCTGGATGCTATGCTACCACATGCTAGTGAGCACATATCTTTTCCCTTCTCCCCTGAGGCGAAGGCCAGCAATATGCAACAGTTCTACTGTGTAGCACACTACTCTGAGGTACTGGGTGCCATAGATTGCAGCAATGTACTCCTCAAGGCTCCACCTGGTGAGTAGGGTAGAATCTACGTTAACTGCAAGGGATACCACTCCATCAACTGCCAGTTCATGTTCAACACCCAGGGGATTATCTTGAATGTGTGTGCTGACAGCCCTGGCAATTATCATAACTCTCACACCTGGCACACATCACAGCTGTACCAGATGTTTGCTAGGGTTGACATCCCCCATGGCTATTTACTGGGGGATGCTGGCTATGCCCTGGAACTGTGAATGATAACACCCATCAAAAATGCACACACACCCTCAGATGAATGCCATAATGAGGCATATGCACAAACAAGGAACACCACAGAGCATGTGTTTGGGCTGCTGTAGTCATGGTTCCTTTCCCTCAATATATCTGGTGGAGCCCTGCAGTATTCTCCAGCCACATGTGCACATATATTCACAGTATGTGCTATGCTACACAACATAATCCTGTGGAAACAGCTGCAGCAGGATCAGCAAAGGGATGGGATACACAGCCCCCCACCAGTGTCTAGGTCACTACAGCCACAGTCACAGGAGGATTCTGAGGAGGAACACACTGCTGATGTCCTTGTATGCAGACGTAGGTGTGCTCAGTATGCCCTGGTATTTGCTAAGAGGCAACACATAGCACATTCACTGACAACCTAGGGACCTACGGACTGACACTTTACTCCTACTCATATACAGACATTAAAAATGATAGCAGGCAACCCACACATCCTGTACCTACTCATATATTGGCTGTGTACTGCATGCATCAGACAGAGTCAGCCCTGAACTATGGTTGTGTCAGCTGCTACATTTGAAACGTAAGTCCATAACCTTCACAGTACTCATAAAGATTATTATGACATGGCATTGTATGTATGGATCTGGGACATCATGCAAGTAAATATAGTGGGCTACTTGGACAGAAATTACATCCGCTGGGGACTACAGATACCCATTCTACTACCTTATTTCAATGCGTATTCACTAGGCCTCATGCATGGAATACTCATGCAGTCCTACTACAACTGATTACTGGTACATCTGTCAAGGGAGATGTTAGATAATGGGGTGACATGAAAGTCAGACTACTGTGTATCCCAGCAGAACATGTGGTGGTGTTCTACCACCCCCAACACAGCAGTGTTCCCTTGTAATTGCTGTAACAGAAACTCATCAATAATATGTCAGCATGTCAGGCAGTCTTAGGACAGTAACATAGAAATTGATCATACGTTCCATATATTACTTAACACAGGAATAACAATATACATATTTATGTAATTCATTATGTAATGAATGATCCCAGTCTGGCAAACAGCTTGTGTGGCTCAAAGGACTAGGGTGATTAGCTTGTGTGGTAGTATTTATGGTTCTAATCTAGATATAACCATTTATTTTGGATGTCAGGCATTATTACTGTTTGTACTACAGACTGTCAGCATGTGTGTGGTGTAATATTATTAACCCAGAGTTTCCTCGACTTCATCAGTGCCAATGCATTGGATCAGCTGGTCAGCATCTCTATGAGAGGTGAAGATATCCTGGACCTGGTCCTAACCAACATGAGTAGCCATTATAACACCCCATACAGTGTCATCCTTCTTGGTAAGATCTGACCATAAAGTGGTCACGTTTGAAGTCACCATCACCCCTGACCCTCCCCCTTGTCAGGGTCAAACAAAAAAACTTTTCCAAAGCTGACTACAATCTCCTCAGAGCAGATATAAGCAGCTTCACAACCACAGTCCCTTCAGTTGGAACTAGCGCTAATGTCCAAGTCTACACCAAAGAATTACATGAGCACCTACATAGCTGTATGGACTCCACAATACCTAACAGGACCAAATCATCTTCCTTAAGGAAGAGTAAACCTGTCTGGTGGACAGCAGCAATAAACAAACTCTACAATAAAAGGAAAACATTGCTGTCCAGAACCAAGAAGGAGCAGGTGCCAAGTTGGAAGCAATATCTCCTTTGTCTGAACAAGCAAATAAGGTCACTGGTGAAATACTCTAAGGCTAACGTCAAGTCCAAATTGGCCACATCCACTAAGGACAATCACAAGGTCTTCTTCACATATGTCCGCAGTCTCAAAGGTAACACCTAAATCTGCTTTGAACTGTTGGTCAATAATACCACATACACAAACACCATAGACATAGCCAACCTGCTGGCAGACAGGTTCAGTGAAAACTTCACCCCCACCCTGTCCTCCCATCAGTAAACGAGGACATCCCCAGCACCTGCCCCCCCCCCACCATCACCAGGGAGCAGGTCCTTAATGCCCATTCAAAGGCAAAAAATGCAGTCTCCATGGAACCCAATAACATCCCTGGTTGTATGCTACATGAACTCAGGCATGAGCTGTCAGCTCCATTAGACACCCTATTCAACCAAAGCCTGATCACCGGCTTCATCTCAGCTGAATGGAGGACAGCCACTGTCATCCCTCTACATACAGGTGGAGTGTCCACTGACCCAGGCAATTATAGGCCCATCAGCCTAACTAGTCTGATCTGCAAGGCCATGGAATGCGTTATCATGGACCTTATAAACAAGGACATTGGCAACCTCCAAACGCTTGACTCCACACAGTTTGGTTTTGTCAAAGGAAGATCATGCCTGCTAAACTTGGTCGACTTCTTCAAAACAGTCATAAAAGCCATGGACTAGGGAAAGACATTGCACACCACCTACCTTCACCTAGCCAAAGCCTTTGACACTATTCCATACTCGGGCATAATAGATAAACTCTCCCAGCTAGGCATCAACCCGTATGTTACCAGATGGGTAGCTAAGTGGCTCACTGATAGAACCCACTCAGTCAAAGTAGGGGAAGCCACCTCCAGTAGTAGACCCGTAATGAGCGTTGTACCCCAAGGATCAGTCTTGGGGGCTCTGCTGTTTGTGATATACTTATCTGAGGTACATGGCAAAACCAGTGGTCTGTGGCTAACCAAGTTTGCAGATGACTGCAAGCTGGGTGCTATCTTAAATTCCCCTAGTGATGCAAACATCCTTCAAGAGGCCATTACCCAAACTAATGACTGGTGCCAGAAACATGGCCTCAAACTGAATGCCAAGAAATGCATCATTATCCCCACTGTGGAAAATGACATCCCCACTAATTATCACATTAATAACAACGTACTCAGGACACAATCAGTTGTGAGGGACTTGGACACTCAAGTTGATGGCAACCTCACTTTTGACCACCACATTGCCTCCATTGTATGGAAGGCTTTCTACATGGCCCACCTCATAAATAAGGGTATTTCATCCAGGAGCAAGGAGGTCATAACATCTCTCTACTCCTCCCTTATCAGAACCATTATTGAGTACAATCCCTCTTCGGCATGTACCTTGCCAAGCACATGCAGCAGTTGGAAATACACCATAGGTTCCTGACCAGAAAAATCCAGTGTTTCAAACACCTATCCTATACAGATAGGCTAAGAGCCCTGTCCCTCTACTCAGTTTCATACAGACTGCTTAGAGGTGACCTGTGTCTGGCATACAAGGCCCATCTCAGACCCAGCCTTGATGGAGTGTTTGCATATCTGTAAGACAAACTCCGCTCGAGCAACCCACACACAAGGCCTTAGCCTGGTCTGGTACATTAACAGAACTTGTTGATGAGATAGATTTGTGTCCCAAAGACTCCCCCATTTGTGGAATAGACTCCCTCTCCATGTCAAACAGAGTACCTCTCTAGCCCTCTCTAACCCAGGATTATAGAAAATACCTCATTAATGGTTTGTAACTCCACCAGGCTAACAGACAGATGAAAGGTAACAGGGATTTGAATTGAGAAATAAAAAGATTGCATAATTAATTTCAAATAAGCAAGATCAATTAAGAGGAATCTGGATGGGAAACAGAAAATACAGCCCTGGGATCCTACCTGTGTCCCCGTTGGACTTTGAGAGAACATGGGCAAAATTCTTGGCTAGACTTATAAGGGCCTCCGGGCCAATAAGCTAGTATCATCCTATGAACCTATCAACCTATTAAGTATGTCACACAACTGAAGAAAGTTGTAAGCAAGTTCAGTGACATGCAGCAATGCAGAAACAGGGACAGAAGTAATTTTGTGTAAAACACAAATCCTGGAATGGAATACGGGTAGGTATGGGATGGAGTCAGTTTATAACTAGCAAAAGTCCCACTAGGCATACGCATACACTTAGTTAAGCAGAGAACAATTCTGTTGCTCCCCACTCAAAATGACTTGTCATATATAGATACGTCTACAGCTAGATACGTAAATGTATACATATCTGTCAGTATCACACTCTCCCTATGTATATATATATATATATATATATATATATATATACATATATATATATATATATATAAATAAATATATATATATATATATATATATATATATATATATATATAAAGCTACATACACACATATATATTTATAGAGCCATACATCACTGTCTCTCCCATACATCTACATAACACATACATATATGATACACACACAAAACACACACACACATGCACCCACTCCGCCATGTATATTTATGTCCCCGTTATCTACAGATATATGTTTATATGTCTGTGTATGTCTGTATCATTCTACAAACCATGATACTGGTGATCAAAGCTGCAGTATGACACATATATAAGGTTGCTCAAAGACCACATGTAAGAGTTCAACAGTAGATAATGCACTGCCTTACTGCCCCCTGTGCCTGCTGGATGTCACAACACATAAACCAACAGGTGAATGGCAGGTGTTATGTATTATGTTGTTTATGCATGGCTTGGCAGGGCACATTGTTTTTGCCCACAGGCTTGCCCATCCAAATGCAAACAGCCACATATGGTCAAAAATGGCTACTGTAGACACATAGCTAGCATAACATTTTTCTGACTGCAAGGTTACTAGATGCAGAGAATAGTTGAGAAGCAATGCCACTCTGCAGCCCACACATGCTGTTCAGCACAAGCCTAGTTTTATGTACTCCACTAGTATTTGCCTGCAGTCATATATAAACCAAACCTAAGCTGTGGCATATGCTATAAGTACTGTGATCTGTAGTGTGTACAACTAGTTAGGAAGGTGTTCTGTCACTACAGCCCACTTGATATGTGTAAGTGCATCTTCGTGCATAAAAATGGGAGTCCTACACTTTTTGGCCCTTGCAGGTGCTGCCGGCCTCCAAGCCCCTCTCTTCCACAAGGCCTGCTGATGCCATGTTCCTTAACAGTATTTAAGCTGTGGCACATGCTGTAAATACTGTGATCTGTAGTGTCTAACACTAAATAAGTAGGGGTTCTAATTTCACTCCAGCCCACTTGGTGCATGTGTGTGTGTGTGCATTTCCATGCATAACAAATGGGAATCCCACATTGTTTTCCAGATGTCAATGGGCCTGCACTTTTTGGCCCTTGCAGGTGCTGCTGGCCTCCAAGCACCTCTCTTCCACAAGGTCTGCTGATGTCATCTACCATAACATTACCTAAAGAGATATTAACAGCACCCTTAGTTTGGTGTGTGTGTGTTAAGTATCATGATCTCTAGTGTATACCACTAGATAGGTAGGGGTTCTAATCTAATTACAGCCAACTTGTAGTGTGCACACTGTGCAGTGTTCCATACATATAAATTAATAGTGGTACTATTCTCACTGTAGCCAGGTATGTGGATGTTAGATCATTTTACATCAGTGTATGGGATCATAGAATCATTGTACATTAACAGCCTAATGGGCCTAGGTCCCATAAAATCCTAGTCATGTTCTTAACCTTATTTACATGATCAGCACATATTGCCCCTGTCCAAAAGGGACACACACAGAAGCCCTGTGGTGACATGACAGTCATCCAGGCAATCATACAGATGGCATCTGAGGAGTGCCAATGAGGTGCACTGTTTGCCTTTAGGTGGGGGTGTATTTCAATGGTTTGTGAAAGTGTGGTATGCAGATCTCCCCCACCAGCATGTATTATTAATGTCACATACTAGATAATGTCCTTACAGTGGGTAATATGTGTACCATTTCATTTACAGATATGCAGCATTTGCAATACGGCAGGGTCAGACATTGCCCTGTATGCAAACCAGAGATCACTTCTGAGTTGTCTATATGACACAAGCTGCAATGGCAGTTATTGCACATGATCCCTGTAGGACAGATACTGGAGACTTGAAGTTCCCATGTGAGGAAACTTTGTATTGTGTGCAATTGCCACTGGTGCTTGCAAAGGTACATGAGAAAATGTCCATTGCAGTGAACTAATGTGCTGAGGGGAGACTACATGCAGGTTATAACTACAAATTATCGGGTGACAGTGCAATCACTAATAACATGAGCATAATATACTACTCTTCTTACCCCTGTGGAGACATGGTGATCTATGTTAAAGTAGGTGTTAACCTGTGTGGCCAGGCCTGTGTGCCTAGGTCTAACACCCCTGTGTCTGTACATCAGGTGTTGCTAATGATGTGCTACTTACCAGGAACATTGTTGTTACCAATGGAAATGATACCACATACACATTTGCATGGGGTTACAGCCATAAGTATGTGAACAAGCATATGCTCATAAAGACCCTCCTGTAGGAGAGTGACATAACTGGGAGAGTGTAACATTGCTCCCAGTTTTGTTGTGCCAGGAGGTGCTTCTTGTCCTCCTGTCAGCTACAGCCTAGTCAATGCAGTTGTATAGGTGGTTGCATAAATCATTGTTGTACAGGCCACCATACATCCCTGTCCCATCTGAGGTTGGTGGTGCAGTCATGCCAGTTATACCATTCCATAGGAAGTTATCCTTTGCTTTGTTGAAGTTTACACCTGTGTTTGATAAAGGGGTGGTTCAGGTGTGAGTCTTACATGTAACAACATCGAGCTGTGGTCAGGCCATACCATGGAGACCTCACAGTTCAGGTACTACAGTGATCACCCATATTTGTAGGTACCTGAAGCAGTACATTGGCTTCCCTTGTGAGGATGTCACTCCCCTGATTCAGGGCATTGTATTTAAGGACATGGAATAACCTGTACCAAAGTGAGTTTGAGCACGAGTAACCAACACTGTTGGTGTTTAGTGAAAGTCACCCCACACCATGATGGTGTAATGTAGCTTAATGGACACAGGTAGGTTCAAGTATGCACAGCAGGTGTTGTGAGTCATGGAGTTTCCCCATAGCTGGTAACTGTTTCATTAGGTGGGTTACCAGCACTGAATAGCACCTGCATTGTCTCCGGGGAATCACACTGTTTAGCCAATTTGGATGTGAATATATCTGTAATAACTATGGATACACCACCTGCATTACCTGGCACACTTTTACTGTGGGTTCTCAACATATAGAAGGATGTTTAGCCTGCAATGGCTGTGATGCTGTCCACAGCCCTTAACCAGGTGTGTGTGACTGTGAAAAGTCTGCATCTTCTAAGGTGGGGACACCATCCACTGAGTGGAGTTTAGTGGTGGCATTCCTAGCATGTACTAGCATAACCGTGATGTTGTTTGAGAATGGCATTTCCTGTATGGGATGCTTCCCAATGAGGCACCACCTATGAGATGCACTACAATGATGTCATCAGCCTTGTCCATCACACAAACTGCCAGGGGTGACAGATGAACACCATCTGTGGCAAAGCATCAAGGTCTATTAAGCAAGTCATCACAGGCAGACATTTACTGGGTCCCCTTAAAATGATACCACACGATAAGCCAATTATTGATGTCAATCATTTTGTGTGTGTATTGAGCCATCATCCTAGGAAAAGTAGTAATGCAGCTGAAGGATAGGAGCATATCCACTGGAAACTGAGTCTGTGAGCTCAGTATTATGTCTGTATACAGGCCATTTCAGTTTGTCTCAAGTTGTACACACCAACAGGAACTATGACACTGTCATAACATCACCTGATGTTGACCTGCGTACATGTGTGTTATGGCATATCTTGGCACATAGAAATATAAAAAGTGCCACTGCCCAGTTAAGGTCGACAAAATAAACAAGAAACTACGAAATAAAAATAAAAATATAAAGCACACCAGCATAGCTGTAGAATACAAGATTTAATATACAAAGTTAGCACTTTCACAGCAAAACTGCTACTTCATCAGACTTGTGTGGTGGCATGGAATCAAGGTTTGTTATGTAGTCACATCTGTCATGTGTTTTGTTTGTGTGGAATAGCAGTATAAGGTCTGGGACACTGTCCACATCTCCACAGCAATCACTGATACTACCATAAGCAATAAATTCCTGCTTGTGTGTATGTCACAGCAGGTCTTCATTAGGCAGTGGCCTGACAGATACTGCAATGTAACATGATATCACCTTTATGTAATTCACTTAAGGTAATGCAGCACCTAACAGTATGACATGACATTGTTGAGTAGATACAATGCTTTGCCAGGCATGTGGCCCTTGCATCAACCATGCTCCCATGATTAGGCATGGTCACAACAGCATACCTACAAATGTGACAGTGTACAACTCCAGCAAAGATAGGGTCATGCTGCCACACCCTTGGGGTTGACAGACTCAAACACACTGTCTATAGGCACTGCTTGCAGTGAATATGTGGATGTCCATGCAAGCACAGAGAACTTGATTAACTTTGACGTCATTACACTGCTAGTCACACAACCAGACAGTTGTGTGACATAAGGTGGGAACACAGACATGTGTTCTGGTTACAGAAATGTACATTATGACATACGTAGGACATATGTTGGTATACACACTTTGTTTAAATGTAGCTACTCCTCTGCAGTAGGCCTTAGATCAATGGCACACAGACATGCACCATGAAGTGTTGAAGGTCAGGCTACATGAACTGCTGTGGAATTGTGACATAACAGGGATCACCTCCATTGTAGTGCTTGCTTAAGCAACCTTGCACATGTATGTCACCAGACATTGTACATCATATTATGACTCTGCAGCTGTGCTCCAGCTCATCATCTGCTCATTACCCTACTGATATCCTACAAACCCTGGAATAGTAGGCATAATACATGCCACACTGTAGTGAGTGCTCTGATTGCTATTCAAGGCATCTACCTGAAAAGGGGTATGTCAAGCCTACAGAGCCCTGCATGACATGGGACAGCTATGTGGATGAACAAATAGGCTGCTACCTGCTTCTCGTGTGGAGCTTGATAGTAACATTTTGCTTTTGGTGAGAGACAAAGTGTAGGAGCATGGTATCCCAGGAGAGAGTGGTTGTGCTGAGACCAGCAGTTGCAGTAGCCAGGCACCAACAGTTCAGAGGACTCCCCTCTTTTCAGCATTCATCAAAAGATGATTGTGTCATCACAGTACACACTGCTTGAGTGGTGTGCAAATGCAGAATAACTGTGTAAACACTTCCTCCTTACCTTTCCCAGGGTGAATGTAAGATTCCCCCCCCCACTGCTTGCCTATTGTCTGTGCAGACACAGGCATATTGGCTGACCACCTTTTCGGAAACCATGATGGAATTAAAGTCAATACATAGTTGTACAAAGGGCAAGTAGCATGCAGTGACAAGTGGTGTCCCCTGATGTCTCAGTAGTGTCACATTTACAGCCATGAAAGGACTTACCATGTAAATGATCTGTAACAATGTAGTACACCTGCAGACACTGGCCCAAACCCAGTTTGTTTTTTTCTTGGTCAGATCATGTCTACCCTAAGCATTGGACTTAACTGATGGTTGCAGTATGCGATGGATGAGGGGTAAATGACTCATTCCACCTACCATGGCCTGAGAAGGCATTTAACAAGTTTAGGCCATAAGGCATTGTTGATGTACTGTAGAGGTTATTTACAAACTTGTATGTCAGCTGTTGGATAGCCAAGTGTCTGACAGTTATCTGGGAAGATAGGATTATGTAGGTCAGTGCTACAATGAGGTCAGTCACTAGTGGACTACATGCACACATCATTCCTGGGACTACTCCTCCTAGACATTCCTTTCCTTGCAGTGAAGGCCACTGTCATTCACCTCAGACCGACTACATTTGTAGATGATTGCAAATAAGGAACTGTCAGTGTTTCCCACACAGGACCAACAGTTATCCAGAATGGGCTGACACACACAGTTAGTTGTTGTCAGAGCCTTTGACAAATAATACAAGCCAACGAATGCACAATACTATACTTGTCACTCATCCACCCCTTCGAAAATATTGTATTGTCTGCACACCTCCAACAGTTGACCTATTAGTCAGGGACATATGGACAGAGAGTGATCTAGCATTTACTTTCACTGTTCAGTAAGATGTGGAGCTTCATGCACTGTTGCACAACCTATAGAGAAAGATGTGGCATGTAAACCCCAGAATGTCATTGTTACACTGTATATGGCACGCATCACACCTATTATTGAGTGCAATGCCACCTTTGATATGTAAGTACATAGACATATCTGACACCTGTGACAGCTAGAAAGGTCCCACAGTAACCCAATACATGGTGCACATAACATGTCCAATGCAGACTGAAGCAGACTGAATCAAGGCCATAACTGTGTATTCTGTCTCCTACATGTTTTGGAGGGGAGGTGTATAACTGCCTTACAGGGAGGTGTCAGATCCCACTGTGTACCACCTGCACATCTAAGAAATGACTAGCATTAGACATACCTGTTCTACACAGCTGTACCTTGACTGTGGTATAAATAGGACATGTTGCAGAGACAGGTATGTTACCCTGACATTACACACTACATGTAACAGTCTCCCCATCCATGTGAAGCACACTCCTGCTGTAACACACATCATGATGCAAGTTACACAATGGGAAATGGAACAAGCAATCATAACTTAATCATAACTTACTTAGGACAAATGTCTGTCATGGACACAGGGGAATTGTAGATAGTGCATCTCTTATGCTACAGCTTGTGGATGTGACAGCTCCCAGAATCCTGCTTACACTTGTCAAGGGTACCACACTATGTCAGAGATTACTGATGCAGGGTTAGGCTGTGTGAAGCCATGTCACTGTTAGCGTATGATACACATGCGAATCTATGGAGCCATGCACCTATACTGCTTTACCTTTTAGAAGGCATTTTGCTTCTGTGCTGACATTCTTTTTGATGCGCTGGCATATACGGTATTATTGTAACAGTGTACCCATAGGTCTGTCCCAAGCAATTTTGCACTTGAAACATAAACAGTTCTATGAGACACCATTCATTGTATAAGTATACACCATCACAACAACATCCGACTTTATGTACACAACATAATCTGGTTTACTAATTACAACTGGCAGCAGAAAATGTCTGTCAGTGACCAGTACAAGTGGCATGTGAAAGGCAACAGTGGATTAAAAAAATACACAGTAATTTAGGTAGTCACCCTGTGCTTCAGACACATATGTTCAAGTCCATGTATTGATGACAAGGGTGACAGGGATGCAGCACAGGTATCATCATTTGCACAGGGTGTTGTGTGGTGGTGCAGGAAACGTAGACTGACCCAATAGGTTTGGAAAGTGTCTGTATGAGTCAGGAAGGAAAGCAGGCAAGATGGTCCATGGTATGTGCCATGTGTGTCTGCAGGTGACCTGATTGTGACAGTGGTGTGTGCTTGTCTGCATGAACACAGACAAGCTCAGTGCTAGCCCTATGTGACTGCATGTTGGACAGCTTTGAACCATGCATGGTATAGCTGACAGTTCACCGTCTCTGCCCCTGGGAACTGGCTCTGCCAGGAGTTGCACTGGCACCTCCTTGCCCAAGGTCAGAACCAGCGCTACTACATGAGGTTGACTGCAGTCTGCTGGGCCCATGTCCCCCACGGGAACACCTAGGACCATGATCCTATGGCACAGCCACTTGGAGTCTCAGCATATGTAGCTGCTGACATATGTCCACGAGTCCAATGCTCAACTCCAAAGAGATGTTCCATCACAGACAATGACCATTCCAAGAGAGATATTCTGCTATCTCTCTCTCAGACCACTGACTTTCAACTGCACCAGTCAACCAATACAGAGTATCGGCAATGTGGTGGAGGCAGTCATGGATGTCACACTATGCTGCATCCATAACTCTGAGCATTCATCTTGAGGTCTTTTCAGAATGTGCCTGTGCCTCCATGCCGGCCCTAAACATATGCCTTGTCACACATGATGACACACCTGCAACAGGTGGCAGAAGGAAAGTAGGCAACCTAGGAGCACCCCTGTCAATCCACCTGTGTGCAACCTTGCCATGTCTTTGGCTATGGCCAGTATCAACACACACTGCAATCATAGTAGCCACACTTTCCTGTTCAATGTCCTCACCCTCTGACTTTCCAGTATCTGTGGCCTCAGGGGACTGGGAATGCATAGGCATACTGACTGTGCATGCTGATAATGAGGCAGAAGAGGGATGCTAACCTCTGTGACAGATTCAGCCCCTGTATCCCCCACGTGTGCCTCACTTTGGCCACTATCATCTTCAGAGTCTGAAGAGACAATGACATCAGGTTGTAAAGGGGACAGAGACCAACTCCCGGTCACCTGTGATAAAAAGGAAAAAGCGGTACATTAATACATGCACTACTATGCTCTACAGTACTATCTTGCAATATATGTTAAGCTGTATACAATGCTGTCAGTATTACAGACTTGTTTAATCCCCAGCCTCATATACCAGGACCCGAGGACATTATTTTCTAACAAACTTCTGCAGTTACTTGTAAAGAATAAGCTCCTTAATTAAGACTCTTATGAGCAACAGTGGCATACACTGTTGGCATTTGTCAAAACTCTGCACAGTTGACACATAAGGCAATCTGTACTGTCCTGCAAATACTATAAATATATCAGTGTGGTCACAACTACAAGGCATAGGTATGACTGTAAATCATGTTCCATTGGTAAAACTCTGTGAGGTTGGCAATAATGCAGACAGTGCATCAATCCAGCAGGCAAGCCTGGGATGACACTATAGCAAATACTATGCACTAAATCTACAGCTGTACCACAACAGTGTTATGCTTACAAGGAGCAGGAGTATGGCCAAGTCTGATTCCTGAAGGTTGTGTGAAAATTTGAGGGAGAGGTAATCCAGTCACCAACCTAAGTTGAACTATGACAAGCTGCTATGTCCAAATAACTCACATTTACAGTGCATACTATGTTAATTGGTCTGCTGGTCACAATCTGAGCATGAAATTCACACTGCAACAACCCCCACATAAAAATAACTGCCAGGCACATAAAACTATGTACACCCTGTCCCACTGAATTGCAATGCTGATCCAAGTAAGCATGCCTGGAAGCTCTCTGCTTGGAAATTGTGGCACCCACATCCACAACATACCATGTGATGGATGCCTGGGAGCTGTTCTGTGTTCCTAAGTTCACTAGGAATTCTCAGTGGCTGACAGAGGTTGTTGCGCTGCAGGCCTTCCACCAGTGACAACATGATCCCTGGTCACATCTGATGCCCTTCTGTGGGTCGCATTTATCATGTCAGTTGCATGGTGTTACACCTGCTCATATGTATTTACATTGCAAACCAGGTCAGCCCACAGTGCTGTCCACTCTTCCATGTTTGTTCTCCCTCTGGACAGCAGGAGTTGGTGGTGTTGATGCAGGGCTTCCAAGATAGTATAATTTTCTGCCTCTGTAAAAGGGCCCCAACATTGGGGATACATATTCCCTGAAAGACAACAAAATGGGAACATATGTCAGGAATACATACATGGGAGTATAGTATGTAGAGATACAGCAATAACAGATGGCTACCAGTAGGCACTGCTTGCTTACAAATCTCATATTCAACACCATGCAAACATAGTAAGGTTGTGATGTCAGTAGGATAGTAGCAGTAGTCCTCTATTCCTGCTTGTGCCATGACAAGTACTGTTGTATGATCACACACCCAACACAGCTGTCCATTAAGTTGTGGCTCATATGTGTAAATCTCCCTTATAATATTTAAAACCAGCAATGCCACACAAATAGCAGTGTAGTATTACCACCGCTATCAATGGGAAATTTCCAGGAGACTGGTATACCTAATAACACAGAGTATTCTAACAGTACTGTACTCTAGTTCCTGTGTAGGTGTAACACATCTGCAGATCAATGACACATCATCAGTACAGTTTCAAGCAAGATTTACTGCTGTAATTTCCATTCCCCCTAGGTATATGGACACATATGCATAATGTTGGAAAAGAAAGTTTACATACCTGATGGAGTACAATACTCCTCTAGCGAATGGTACAGAAATATATACATGTTGTGCCAATGAATTGACCATGCAAAGTAACTCTCATACACAATGTTTCTCCTAGCTAGCGATTTGCCTTTTTATCATGGTTCTCTATTAGCAAGTGATTGTCTCTGAACCAATCGGTGCTTCTGAAATGCTAATAACAGTTAACACAGCTGATGTGCAGTATAATCAGCCAATCCCATATAACAACTGAACAAGATATAAGGCCTCAATGTAGACTGCAACCCCTTTCTCATATGATGGGTTGAAAAATAGTGGGGGACAGATAATACGTCATGTCATGAGAATGTCTGTAGCAACTACTATTTACATACAAATGTGTGTGCTACAGGCTGAAGCTGAAGGTGATGCTGCAGTCCATAGGCTTAGGCAGAAAGGCTGAACATTTTGCAGGACAACAAGCTTTAAGAGTAAGTGTGGGACCTGTGGCAGCCCTTGTTGTCCAAGCAGGGCCAGATTGAGAGTACCCACCCCACTGGGAAGTAAGGCGTGTGTGTCAGGTAAGTCTGTCAGCCGACAGGATCAATAAGACAAGGCAAAGTGCTTGGTGTGTCTTAGAAAACAGGTATGTGTACATTAACCATGATGTCATGCAGCTGGACAACTGCCAAGTCACGTGTTATGTCATGGTAATCCGCTGTTAAGTGTGTGCTGGCAACTCTTCCGTCTTGCTCAGCCTCCATATATGTATGTTACTTGTGCAGCTGTGGTTGTCTGTGATATCACCAGTAAAACATTGTGGGCTGCAGTGTGATATTACTGGGCCAGACTTTCATTACACACTTCAAAATCCCCTGGGAATTCAGGCTATTGCATTACTTGACATTATGTGCATTTTATAGTGTTGTACTAGGAGTAGGTGAGAGTGGTGTAAGCCTTTACCCTGTATTATGTAGATGCAGACATTCCAACTGTACTACTTTGGGTGGATAAATAGGTGACAAGACAGACATACATGTCATACTTTATAATACTGATGGGCAAATACATGCATTTTCATTGGTAGATGCAGCTGTACTTGAACCCAGGACCTCGTGTACAAAAAGCTATATTTCTAACTCATTTTACAGGCTGAGCTACAGAATTACTGCTAGTGTAGGTACATTTTTACATGTTGTAGTTATCATTCCACAGTTATTTGCTGTTAAATACTGCACTTACATATTTTACTATGTGTATGGCTTTAGAGTGCAGAATTCGTATACCATAGTCCCAGTTAAAATCCTCTTTTCCATTAATGTTTTATCAAGTGTGTTCTTACATGCTGCAGACATAATTGCAGGGTTACTTGCCATCAGATACCTCACTTACGTCTAAGCTTATGTGTGAAGTATTTATGTACTAGAGTGCCAATTACAGTACTATTTTTGTATAATTCTCTTAGCTGATTTGCACGGTGCTGTGAGATGCACAGCACTGTTTAAACATGCTTAATGAGGGGGAACCTACAGTATTATATGTTTTGCTTAAAACAGCTGCTTTCATTAGTGGCTGTGTGGCTACTATTCTACAGGTATGATGGTCATGGGTTTGAAATATGGTGCAGCTGTACGTTTTGCATGTGATTAATATTGTACCCAAAGCATATATCAGTATAGTGCTATTTAGCATAGCTAAGCGATGTGGCATGCCACACCACATCATGCAAAAAATCTTTAAAGAAAAGAAAAATGGGGAGATAGGACAGTGGTGAAAAGGGGTGCAAGCAGGGGGAAAGATAGTGAAAGGCAGGAAAGGGATGTGTAGTACGGGTGTAGGAAAGAACCATAACTATCCATTTCTTCATCAGCAATAACTGTGCACGGTGACAGACTTTTTTATCACATCCAGAGAGGGGTGATGACAACCTAACTGCATTGCCAAGCCAATTGGACCAAATTAACTGTGTCCAGTGGACATATGTGCAAAATGGAGAACTATCTATGGGACAATTTTTTTTGAGACAGGTGCCCATTTTTTTTTAAGGTGAGAGTGAAATGTTGGGGAAGGACATAGGTATTTGTAGCGGGATACGTTGGGAAGGTGAAGAAGCATTTGCAGACAGACAAGACAGCAGACAGGGTTGGTGTGTGACACAAGAAGGGGGTGTACATGTTGGACAGGGATGGTGTTGTGCAATTCCAGTCCACACAGTAGCAGTGCGACTCAAGTCCTCACTCATGGGACTGTCAGCACTGCTCATTCACTATCCCTGTGGTTGCAGTTGTGGAAGCTGGTGTCTGGGGTGATACTGCCCACCAGGATGGCGAGCATGCTCTCCAGCTACTTCAGGCGTACACCGACAGTTCGGTGAAACACCATATTTGGCAGTTTTGGACAGGTGACAAAATCACCCCCTTCACCTCTGCTCCCAGAGAGGGGCCCAGCCCATGGGGCAGAACTGCCTGATGCCACAGGTAGTGCAGGAGCAGCAGAAGGGGCATGACCAAGCTGTGGCCCAGACATGCTGGGCCCCGGTACTAAGGCCGGTGAAGGCAAGGTAGGTGGATCACCTGGAACCAGCCTACCTTGTCGGCTGTAGTAAGTTACACATAAATATAAGGTAAGATAAATAATAACCAAAACAATGTTAGTATTATGATGGAAGATAATATTGATTAATCCAAATACATAATAAGGTATATTATGAGGAACACAACAATAAATAACATAATGGTAAGTAAATTAAAAACAAACCATTATAACATAACCCATAAGACCAACATAACAGTTGGTTTAAGAGAATATATTAATATCAAACCATAATAATAAATAATAATAAATTAATAAATTTCATAATAATCAATTACAGAAGATAAGGGATGGGGAGAGAGAGAAAAGCATACGATTAGTGGCCTTGCAGGTGAAATTACTACACACATTGCTAATACATACTTCTACAGGTGTGAAGTGTCACTTGTGTGCACAGTGACTCCAATTCCTGTATAAATGATGCTACATGTACATAGCTCTCAACCTGTTAGCATGGGACAGTATGGTCCAAGCACTAACAAATTCAGGTACATAGCTACAGGGAACTGCTTTACATAGTGTGCTCATACATTACTACCAAGGTGTTCTGTAAATGGATTTGCCAATAAATTGCATTCCAAGTAATGTAATTTATCTGCTAATCATTGACCAGACATGTGGGGCATTAGTCATTACATTCCAAAAAATTATGACATTTATGACATTTGAGAGGTATCTTCATTTGCAATAATTAGACTAAACAGCCAGTAATTTCTTAGTTGGCTTCCATGGGATTAGAATCCACAAGCTGTGACTCCAGGGAGCATGTGATCTAAATTTAACAGTTGACTGATGTCAGATTAGAAAAGACATGGCAGTGAATACGGGTCTATATTATAACATCGAAGTTCAAAAACTTTGAATGTTATAATATCGAACCCGGTAGAACGAACGCTTGAAATAGCAAAGCTGCAGAACACCAAATACTTTCCTAGGGAAAGTATTCAGTGGGCCGTTTCTGCAGCTTCACTATTTCCTCAACTGTGGAGCAAAGGTTACGGACCGGGTTAAGGTAAGTGTGCGAATGAAGGTGAGTGTACGACTGGGCATGGGTTAGGTGAGTTATGGTTTGGGCGCGGGTCAGGTAAATGTGCGATTGTATAGACGTGAGGGTTAGGGTAGGGTAGGTGAGTTAGGGTTAGGGAGAGGGTAAAGTGAGTGTGCGATAGTTAGGGACCTTAGGGTTAGGGTTGGGTTAAGGTAAGTGGATAGCTAGTGGTGTATGTCAGGTTTAGTGCAGGGTTTCGTGAAATGTATGTGTGTGGATTATTTATTTTGGTGTGCTTGAGTTGTGTGTTTGTTTGTCGGAACAGTGAATTTTTTCCCTGGGAAAAAATTCGCTATTCTGACTTTCGGTTGAATGGGGTCGATATTATAACATTCAATGTTTTTAGACTTTGATGTTATAATATAGACCCGTGAATACAGGAATACTTCACATTTATTGAACATGATTATTTATCACGGCACAATCCTGCTTTACACCTTATTGACATTGCTCCTGAAAATCTGGCACTTTTACACAAGGATATCTGCCCACAGCATGGGCTACCTTATCCATATACCTTGTTCCTGGAGTGGGAGGAATATACAGCATTATCTGACTACAAATGGCCATAAAACAGGCTTGAACATTACTGTGGGTATTGCACTACATTTTTCAGGTATTTTTTTTCTGCAGTCTTTATTCATTTCCTTTTTAGAGTTGGCTGGTGTCAGATTAGAACACATGTGCGGTGACTACAGCCATACTGCACAGTTACTTGAGCAGATTACTTCTCAATGCACAATCCTGCTTTAAACTTTATTGAAAATGTACCTTAAAATCTGGCATTTATACACATGAATTATCTGGCCATAACGTCAGCTAACTTACCCATACACCTTGTTCTTCAAGTGGGTGGATTGTACAGCATTATATGACACAAACTGGCTAGAACACAGACTTACTGTGGGTATTGCACTACATTTATCAGACAGTTTTTTTTCAACAGTCTTTATTCATTTCTTTTGTACAGTTGATTGGTGTTAAATTAGAGCACACATGTAGTGACTACAAGAATAGTGAGCACTTCTTTGTTTAAAACAGTACATATCACAGCACCATCACCCTTTAAAATCTATTTATTACTGTTGCTTCAAGTCTGGCATGTACAGCACTGACAGCTGAGTCAGACCTGTAAGTAATAACCCATTTACCCTTGTCATTACCTGAGTACAATCTACAGCATATTTCACAAAATGAGCACAGCAGAACAGTGACTATTAATTTGGGTAGACCCCAACCTCAACTGATGTCTGTAAGCTATACTACACATTAATGCATGGTTACTTGACTTATCTTGGTTTACCATTTCAGGTAGGCAGACGCATTACTAAACATATTACATTTCCCAAGTATGTTATACCTAACTGTTAGGACTGCAGACTCTGTAAATAATTTTTTTATCTTGACAGTATATTATGCATTGGGTTATTGCTTTGATTTTTCCCTACGTACCACACTCACACCTCATCCTGGCCAGATGCCCTGCATGGGACTGAATATTGTAAGTCCTCTCTTCTGCAGCTGTTGTAAGAGAAGCAAAGCATTATGCATATCAGTTTTGCACACATTCAGTTTGTATATTTATAAGTCACTGGGAAAGATACTTACATGTGTGTTGGGTGTGCCCAGCCTGATCTTCTTGGACCCATGTGTCCAAGGTTCCTCTCTTTCTATGCTTTAGGTCATCATAGTGGTGACAACACTGCCCACCAGTGTGGGGATACCAGTAGCACTGGTAAGTTCCCTAGCCAAATGTTCCCAGGCCTCAGATTTACACTCTGAGTCCTGGTAATCACCCTGCAGCAGCCAGGGTTCATGTTGTTTGACCAGGTGTCTAACAAATACTTTGGACTCCTGCACACCCCATCTCTGCACCTGAAAGTGTGCTCTCTCATCAACACCACTAGGCATATCAACAGCCAAGTGAGAACTCCAAAGAATGATGTCAGATTCCTACCTATCAGCCATTATATAGGGTGCATTCCCACCCTTACAATTCATAGGGGAACTTTCAAAAATGTGGCGCGTTGCTTAGCATTGCATAAAATTGCACAAACCATTTAAGTGAAGCTGGGCATCAAGCAAACTTGCACAAACTGCATTTAAGCATAGCTTAGTAACATGCAAATCAAGTAGATCATTAGCCATGTTTAAGCAGAGATTAGCACTGCCATACTTTGCTAAATGTAACAATGTTTTAATTTTAAATTAAACTGATGTTTCAGTCATCTGACTCATGGTCAAAGCAGTAAATGCAAAACATATGACTGTTCAGGATTCAAACCCTGAACCTACTACACTGTATGTCATGACTCAACCTACATAGTCACTTGGATAGCACAGGGAATCACTACATCTTCACATATATTACTAAGATACCAGTTAGTGTTGTGCAGCAAAGCTGCATGAGTTTGCACGTTGCTAAGCACCACAGAACTAAAACAATTAAATACATCCAATTTCTATTTTTAGATGTCAGATGGTGTTGCTAAGCAGCATGCCACTCCAAGCAAACAGGGAGAGATGGGAAAAAAATATTCAATTAATTACATCTGGTTTCTATTTTTAGACATATACCGGATGTCAGGTGCATATGTGTAAGTGCAGCTCAGCATCGCTTAGCATCACACCACACTGCACAAACAGCACATAAAATTAAAAAAAAAATTACTGTCCTTTGCTTATCACCTGTTCAGATGTTTTCTGGACAGTCCACAACTAAGGGACAGCCTCTATACTGCTGACTGCACAGATTCAATATCCATGCAACTCTGATTTCCCTCGGCAGTAAACCAAAATTAATATGTATGCCTCACTGCCAGGAAGGAATCATGGCCATGCACACAGGTACATTCTGTGTAGGGGCTACATTGAACTTACATGGATTTTATTGAATCCTGCTTAATGAATTCACTTTGTGATTGCTTAGAATTTTGCACATCATCCGTTGTAATATGACATAGTCTGATCTTCTTATTGCACATGTATGGAGTGGTGACTCACTCCTGATTATTGCACATTCAGGAAGTAATAGCATAAGAAATCAGGCTAACTGTGCCAGTTTTTGAAGCAATTTACCAGAGTGATTACAAGAGGGAGAGTGATTAGCCAGATAAATTTTAAAAGCAAACCTATGATATATTCAGTAGCCAAATGCTACCAGAGGTCACCAACACCTCAGAATGTAGCATTCCTGTCCACCACTTGTCACAGAATAGAACAATCAGAGGACATTTCTGGGTGTCCAGTAGGATAGAAGGAGATGAGATTCTCACCTCTGGGTCTTAAAACATTTCATGGAGTCCAAAGACTCACTTTCAGCAGATACTGAGAAGGCACCCTTAAATTTGCCTGTACTCTGCAGAGTTCAAGATGTATAAATCACCTGCTCCACTGATGTTAAGTAACTTTTAAGGTTACAGGGATAGGAAGACTAAATAAACATATTTTATCCATATGTGTGTTATATATAGACACATATGGATCTATGTGCATTGAATAAGAAAATAAATTTAAAAGTTAACTGTGTATTTATAAAAGAAAATGTAAAAGGTTCCCACATAAAAAAATAGCTGTTTTCCTACTACAGACAAAATAGTCGAAACAACCCAAGTGTAGCCTATAGTGAGGCAGAAATATGTGGTAATGGAAAAGAGTTGGTAAAAAGCCTACAGTACTGACAATTTTGTTTACCAGGCCTGGACAAAGATTCAAGCAAAGACCCTCACTTTAAATGAGGGACAGACATTTAAATGGTAAGTGGTTAAAATAAAGTATAATTAGTTTTTGTAGTGTAGAGGTACAGTTTTGTGACTTTTCTCTTGGTTACATCCTTTTATTCTGGATGCATGAGCAAAGTCCCTTTGAAAGTTAGAATTCTTAGCCATAAATATTTATGGCAGAGTTACACGGTGATAGGGACTTTTTGCAACCACCCACATGGTTTTACCCCCTTATCTTTTACTAGGTGGTTGCATGAAATTCTTTGATGGTACCAATTCTTGGGCAAAAATATTGAGAACATGGATAAAAGAACAAAGCTGATAGGGGCCTTTTAGGATTGTCCACTTATCAGTATTCCTTACCGTCAAGCTAAGAGGTTTAATGAGTTATAGGCACACAGCTGATGGGGACCCAATCAGCTGAGCACTATTCGATATATAGTGTGTGTAGCATCCTTACACAGTCTAGAAACAAAAGTGTAAAAAGTCTGTAGAAGAGATAAGGCACTGTACACCACAGAGACACTCACAGTGCAATGCAATGGCAGGCTCACACAACAGAAGAAATATTGTTTGCTCACACAATTCACACAATATGCACCACTGCTGGGATAAACAAAAGCACTGAAGTGTTGTCACAAACACCTATCCTAGCATTTCTAATAAGTCATGCAGAGAATGTATCAAAGTCTACCATGCAAATGTAGCTGCACTATCACTATTGCCTGTCTTTGTCACAATGCAAGCTCCAAGTGACCACACAATAACAGGAGACAATGTAAGCTGATGTGCATGCCGTCCTGATGGTGTGAATAGTGTGTTGGAACTTTATGAATGGCACATAGAACTTTGAGATCCTGCCCAGGGCAACAAGCTGGCAGCAAAATCTATATATCGTTCCAGGTAAAGTATGAATGATGTATTCCAGAAGCAGTGACCACTTGCATTAGGTTCCCTCATTTTTTTCTATTATATGGCAATAGAATAAGACATACAACCCAGCACATGTTGGCTTATTAGTCATTCAAATGGGCCACTGGTAGTCTTACAATATAGTGATTTCTGTAAAGATTTCATGCAATATGGCAACATCTTGCCTTTTTAATGTCACTGTTGCCTACCTGTTTTCAGTTCCAAAAGGGACTTTCATCTTTCAGTTTCTTGACTGTGTACTCGCTTCTTGGATGAGACTGTGGTAATAATTCGACATACCGGATTGCACAACCACAGCACCATTCATCAGTCATGCCAGGTTGGTACTCTATACCTCCCTTCTGTTTACCATCCACATCTGTCTTGTTTTGCTCATTGCTTAATACTCAATTTTTTCTACTCTGTAGTAGACTAAACATAGATCAGAAGGTGTAGGATTCTTTTCTAAACTCCACACTTTTCATTAGAGCGGATAAACTTCTCTCTTTCTTCTAAACAGGTGGTAGTCATCTATGAATCTGGTTCCCAAGAATGAAAATGATTTGTGTGTTCTCAGTACTTTTGAATGAAACATGGTTCATCTAAGCTAATCCACCAAACATTCTCAAACTCAGGAGCCACGCACATGTCAAAGGGTCTAGCACGTACTTCCTTTTACTTATAATCTGCTCTAAGCCTATGCTGCCTCAGGTTCATAGGTTCATAGATTAGTACTAGGCTAACTGCCCTTGTGAGCCATTTTCAGCCTATCCAATTACCCCCTGTGAGAATCAAACCCTGCACCTTATGTTTCTAAGGTAAACACCTTAACCATTATGCCAACCTCCCACCCTGGTTAAGTTATAAAACAGCTTCAACTAGTAATTTCTGATGAGTCATTAGAGATAAATCATGGTTTGCTGAAAGGTGCTGAGAACATATAAACATATATAATGAAGATAAAGAAACTGTCTGTTGTGCTGATTTTATCCCAAAAATAAATAATCTTGTTTAAATGCAGCCCATCATTTTTCATTCTTCGAAAGAGTTTTTCCAAAGGGGATTTAGGTAAAGAAATATTACCCTGTTTCTCTGCATCAAAATAAATAAATACATACATACATACATACATAAATACATGGCTGCAAGGCGTATCCCAGCAGCATCTTAATAGAGCATTTTGTTTTCTTATGCCTGATTTCACTTACAAGTTACGAAATGTATTCTTTAAATCTCAAAATATTTTTTTCACATAAAATGTTTTTACAGTTCAGTCAAGAATATTAATCTTTCATCCAGTCTAGACAAATACTAACTTCCAAAGTGAACATATTGTTATTCTATTAGGTAATGTATACTGTTTAAGATGTTTAATGCAATGAAGACAGTTAACTATGTGGTAGGTAGCCAGGAGGTGGCTCCAAAGTACTAGAAACTTTTTGTACAGAACAAGCTTAAGTAAAATTACACTTTTCAAACTCTGCTTTTCATTCATTGCCTGATAACTGCTTAATCCACTTCAGGTTCACTGGGTTGCCATAGCTTGTTCTAGTACCCAATGGGCATACATCAAAGCAACTAAACAGGAATAATATGCCAGTTTACCTCAGAATGCTAGCAAAACATGTAGACATGGGGGCTGCAAGTGGCCTCAGAATGCAAGCAAAACATATAGACATGGGGGCTGCAAGTGGGTCACAATTTCAACTACATTGAGACTTTGAGATGTTGGAGGAAACTAATTCACCAAGCAAAAACCATATAGACACAGTTTAACACATACAGGCTCTTAAAAAATAATAACCAAGAAGCACTGTGTCATTTCTCATGTTTACAAAATTTTTCTTTTCTTTTTTTTTTTTTCCTTTTGAAGACCTACAGACATCTACATGTCAAAATACCTTAAAACTTGCATGTAAAGATTTATGCCAGTGTTTACTCATGACCACAGTGATGCTGCATTTAGCACTGCTGCTATGCAATACTTGTTTTTATGGTTTGGTTACCATTTATGGTGATGGGATGTCATCTGTACTGTCCATGCATGCCTTCCCTTGGCGTATGTGGGTCGTTCTCAAAGCCAGGCTAATAGGTGAAGCAGTGATTCATGGAACTGACTAAAATTACCTGTCACAGTGTGGGTGTTTATGTGTGTGTGTGTGTGTGTGTGTGTGTGTGTGTGTGTGTGTGTGTGTGTGTGTGTGTGTGTGTGTGTGTGTGTGTACATGTGATATGAGCCTACATCCTGTGATGGACTGGTGCCATGCCCTAACCTGATTCTCTTACTTATTGCATCCATGCCAGGATACAGTCTTGCTCATAATCCCTGATGCATTGTCTAGGTTCTGGGAAGGACCAAACAGAAAGGCCTGAAATTAAGAGCTTTGTAGCTCTTTCCTTATAAGCTGCCAACAGCTCTGACTTATTCTCTAGATTGTGGGAGGGACCAAGCATTTTTTTCTTTGGGGGAAAATATAAATACGTCAAAAAAGCACCCTAGGTATAATTGCACTATAGGTCAAAATCATCATCACCAACCCCCTTTTCCCATTTTCTACATGGGGGTCTTGATATTGTGTTAACTGTTGCCATATCTCTCAATTCAATGCCAAACTCCTGCCTTCTTCAACACCCATGCCTGACTGTTGAAAGTCTCTCACACAATCCATCCATCCATCCATCCATCCATCCATCCATCCATCCATCCATCCATCCATCTATCTCTTTGCTGGACTTGTTTCCTCTTGCCTGCTTCCTGTCTGTCCCAAATCATCTTCACCAGATTGTCTTCTGCCTTTCTGCACGTGTCTGAAACACCATAATCTATTCTCTTTGATCTTTTCTGCAATTGGAGCTACTTTGGCTTCTGCTCTTATGTCTTCATTTCATCATCTGTCCTCCAGTGAGCATCCATCCACCCTTATCAGGCATTTCATTTCCATCACCTCTTATGCCCTCTTCTGCTCTGTCTTTACTGACCAGGTATTTATACCATACAGTAGTAGTGGTCACACCGCTGTCTTGTACAACTTACTTTTCAGTTTCTTTGGCATTATTATGTCATTCACTACACCCAAGGCTCTATGCCAATTGGCTGCAGCCCCTCTGATCCTAGCTTTGACCTCATTTAGACTTCCCTTCTCCTCAACCATAGGTTACAAATTAATTTGCCTATCCCTAGAGTTAGCTATATACACAATATCTGAGAACAAATATGTTAGCAATTTATGAGTCAGAATCATACTTCTCAACTGTCCAAATGTTTGCTTCATATTTTTGGTCTGTTCCTCATAACATTTTCTTTTTTTCTTGCAAATCATTGAGGACTGAAGTAAAAAAATAATGGCAGACATTTCAGTTTCAAACTTCATTTATTTATTTGACATTTGTTTACTGGAAAGGTCTAACTGGGTTTACAGAACCCGTTTTCAGCAGAGGCCCAGGGAGAAAAGCTCCACATAGAGTACAATACAAATACAGTATAATCCAGTACAATACAAATTACATTAGCAATACTATACAAAATAAGTTAAAAGAACAAACAATGTTACAAGATGTTGTAATATATTACTACACATGTAGACAATTCTATAGAGCTAAAATATTATAGACAATTAACAGAATCTCCCACCATATATGATGTAGATAGTGTCCAAAAATAGTACGCAGGTAGTGCTATGTGTGACACTGACTGTTATAGTACATGAAAAATAAAATGTTAGTTTCCGTTAGGAAAATAGCAGCCAGAAAGTTAGTGATGCAGATAGATAGTGAGAGAGTTAAAAAGAATAGAAGCAATACAGCCTGAGCAGTAGATTAAGGATATGGTATAGAAACAGAGAAGAAGAACAGCCTTAGGATCTTGCAGTCTGTGAGTCTCTGCTCGACAGTGGCACAGGAAAATAACTTTCTTGGGTGGCATAAGCCAGGGAACCTTGTTGGCTAGGCTTACAAAGGCCCTTGGGCCGATAGCCTAGTACCTACCTATGAAACTATGAAATGTGACAGAAGAGGCCAATGAGGCTAATGTGGAAGAAGAGGATGACCTGAGCATTACGCAGGCTTTATGCACCGTAAAACTCCACTGCCACTCATTCTGCAGACCGTTGCTCTGCTGTGGCGTCCCCTAACTGGGAAAAGCCGAAAGAAGAAGAGCCATGTATTTTTGAGATGATCTTTTAAAGTGGCTTTGAAATGGGTTAGGCCAGGCATGAACCTGGTAGCTAGAGGTAGTAAATTCCAAAGTATAGAGACAGAGTATGAGTACAGAGACCGACCTGGTTTTCTTGTTGATTTTGATATAGCCAAGAGATTTTTGTCTTCTGATCATAGGGATCAATTCGGTGTGTAAGGTGTGACTAGGGTTGCCAGGTTTCTTTGTGGCTAAAACCGGACTAAGGTCACGCCCTTCGCATCACCCATAACTCCACACATTCCCACCCCCTTTCCCATACATGCTCCACCCATTTTGTGACATCATTGTGACATCAGCTGATGGGAATGCCCTCTTTTTCTGTTCCGGATGCCTGCTTTCAGCCGATTTACTATGCGTTTCTGTAAAAAAGCATAGTAAATCAGCCAATTTAGCCTTTTGTGAAACAGAATACTGGAGTTTGCACAGTGTTTTCCTGACTACTAGAGAAATGATAAATGATTTGATTTGTGGATAGTCCAGAAAAAAATGGATAGGTGGCATTGGCAACAGGGATGATTTCCAATTTCCCACCTATTGGTCAAAGTTATGCTTAAATAGGGCTAGGGATGGACTCTGATTCACATGAATGGAAAGCTTGTTCCAGTGCATGGGGACCCCCTGAGACACATTTGTGTCTCATCAACATGGCCTATTTATGTCACAAGCAAAATTTAAATCCTTGGGGGGGGGGATAACACAGTGTAACATGAGAGAGTAGCTGTAGGTGAGGGTTGCAATACACAAAAGTATGAAGATATAGGGACAACGAGTAATTGGAGGGCCTAGTGTGTGTTCAGGGTGGGGGGAAGCAAGTGCTGGTATGAAAACTCTGGAGGAAAAAATGCAGTCTGAGGATGACAAGGGGATTTATATGTGATAACAGTAAGGTAAGGGGAAGTTAACTGGAAAGAGTAATGTGAGAAGCAAATTGTATATGGCTTTGGACAGATGAGGATAAAGATGAGCAGCAGCAGACAGTAGAATACTGTACAGTGAAATAGGTATGAATTAACATTCAACAATTGTACTCCTAGCACGGTATCTAAGGTGACTAGTACACAGAAAGTGAAACTACAGATGTGCTGGTAGAAATGTGTCAGAACAATCAGTATAAAGTAATATAAACACGTACATAACATCCAGAAAGTGTACTGCTTTCAGTGTATTAAAAAAAGCCTACTACAAAGACACTCAACAGAACTGTGCTGGTAAAAATGCATCGAGTATGGAAAACATCACAGTAGCATAATTGGCTTCAACAGCATAGTACAAGAGAAAAACAGGATGCTAAATAAAGTCTAAAACTATGTGTAACATCCTTCAGGGTGACTCACAAGAATACCCAGATGAAACAGCGTTTCCCACAGGAGTAGTTTAAAGTTGGTTATACAGGCAGAAAGTAAACATTCCCCTTAGCAGTAATTACTGTTCCAGTACAGGCAGAGTAACACAATCTAGTAAACCTCAGACTGGGATGACACTGAGATGTACTATCTGGCACCCAAAGAGATCAGAGGCAAATACAAGGCCAAACCAAAAGCATACACCAGAAGTAGAATAAGAGTTTGTTCTGTAACCAATGTAGAACTTGGTAAAGTCAATACAGTGTGCACATTATTTTATGCTGTGGCACCTTAGGCGGAGCTCACCCATGTGAATAAATTACCTTGTACTGATGACAGTATACAAGTCCCAATCCTACAAGCCAAGTGCAAAATCAGAAATCTCAAAGCACTCTTTGGAACTGTTAACTTACAATTAAATAAACTCAGGAGTTTAGTAAGACAACTGATGGTGCTAATATGTGACAGCTTGCAAGTATGACTTCAGATTGAGTGCAAACAAATGCACATTTCCCATTACGGCTTCTGCATAAAAATAGCTTCTTTAATACCCTGGATTGCGACTGTAGTTAAAAACAGTGATCAAGATGCAAAGTGTAAGCTTTACCAGTGCCAGATATTCAGAGCAATCAAATAATCAGCAGTCGTATAGACGGCATAATAGATGCAACAAAACAAATGTTGCTCAGATAGTCCTTTGGAGAACAGCAGTGCAGACAGCAGAGTGCACCACTATCCCTAAAGCCAAACTATTACCCATCACCACCACGACCCAACTTTGTGAACCCTACACATGGGCTGTCAAACAGAGAAACTACTATGTAAACCTGGGAAAGTAAAAGGTATCTTAATGGAAGACAATTTCCCAGTGCCCACCACATACCACAAAACAATAAATGTAGATAGCACTATACGATGCACTCTTTCATTTAAGTGCCACTATGCTCCTCAATTTGTTGCACTATTTGATAAATCAATTAAAAAGAAAAACTGAAGCAGTTGGCATTTTTGATCTGTCTATGTGACGTGCAAGAAGATCCAACCAAAATTAATGTACTGTCATTATACAGGGTACCGCTTAAGAACGGCAATGATTGAGGGTTTTAATTCCAGGTAATATAAACAGACTCCCAAAATAATATATTAAGCTAAATGAGATGCCAAATCTATTTGGCACTGGCAAATATTTCCAACTCTCCAGAAAAATGCAAAACCGCCTCCAGTGCGTCATTGTTTTAAAGGAATAAAACTAAATAAAGAAATAAGTTATCTACATGCTTTGAACTTCTGCAGCATAATACTAAACCAACCCCACTATTGCATTCCCTATAATTAAAATAAAACTTGATCCCACCACTCTATTTTGTACTAAAAGTAAAGGTAAAAGTAGTGCAAAAATAAAACGGTAACATGTTAGATAATATGCAGATACTGCTTACCTCCTGAAGTCAAAAGGCATGATGCTTCGTTTACCTAAAGCAATTTTACAACCCTTTTAGTAAGAACAGAGATGCCCCAGACTGAGATTCCATCATACAGCACCCCCTCACCACTCATGTTAGCTTTTTATCTCTCTCTTCAATCCTGCAAGCTAGATGGAATGGACATGATGTGGTAATAGGACGCTTTGCAAAATGTGATTGGACTGTTTACAACGAGGCTGACCATTGGCTTCTGCCCTTCACTTAGAGTGGCCTGACATGAGTGCGTGCATTGTGGTAGAACCTCCATGATCTGTATAATATTCAGCAACTTCTGATTCGCAGAGTAAGATGGCGTGGGAGAAACGCTTTAGATCGGATTCATGGTAGTGGCAAAAAAAAAACAGACTTCACATGTCCAGTTTTGAATGAAATTTCTAACCGGACAATTTGTCAGAAAACCAGACAGTCCGGTCAAAAAACGGACAGCTGGCAACCCTAGGTGTGACTAGATTGGCTAGTGCAGGACAGGCAGTAGGCTTGCAAATATAGTGCAAGACAGGCAGTAGGCTTGCAAATAAGGTTGTGCAAGGTGGGTAGCTGAATAAAGGCAAGTTGGGTGGGGAGTTGAAGCCAGTTAAATTCTAGGAGTGGTTTACAGTGGTGCATGTGATATTTAGAGTTTGTGGCAAACTTTGCAGCTTTATTGTAGCACTGTTCCATCTTGCTTAGGGTAGAAGTTTGTAAGATAGTAAGGATAGGGACACGATAAAGAAGAGAGGGAAGTAAAAATGTTTTCACAAGGGTAGTTTTGGTTGCTGCAGTAAAGAAATGTTTGTTTCTATATAAGAGTCCCAGTTTTTGATGAGTTTTCTTTATATTTTGCTGTATATGGGGGTAAATGAAAGTTTATTGTCAATGATAATGCCTAGGAGTTTGGTTTCCTGCACTATTTCTATGACAGTATTGTCAGATACAGGGATGTTGAAATGATCAGTGACAGGGGAGGTGTTTTTGGGATGAAGGAGTACTAGTTTTGTCTTCTTTGGATTAAGAAAGAGTTGAGCATTTCTTAGCCAGGATTCGACTGCAGTAAAAAACTGTTGAGTTTTTGAAAGTAGCTCTGGTAGTGATTAAGCAGTACAGATTATGGTGGAATCATCAGCATTTTGAATGAGGGTCCCAGGGTGAGAGACAGGGTGAAGGTTGTTTATGAAAATGTTGAACAGTAGAGGTAAGAGGATGGAATCTTGAGGGTCTCCAGTAGGGTTATGCAGAAAGGGCAAGAGTTCATTGGACCATTTCACTGCTTGTTTATGATCCTTGAAGTAGCTATGAAACCATTTTACTGTGTTATGTTAGAACCCTAAGTTAGACAGTGTGTTCAAAAGTAAGGGTTGAGACACTATGTCAAAGGCCTTGGAGAGCTCAAAGAATACTGAAGCTGTATAACATCCTGCATCTCCGGACTTGTTCATGGTGTCTGTAAAAGATAATACAGCTGTGCTATGGCTAGGTCAGAATCCATGTTGGGTATTCGTTTAAAGGTTGTTTTGAAATAGATATTCCATTACCTGCTGATGGATACCTCTCTTGAGAATTTTGGAAATGGGTGACAAGATAGATAGATATAGGACAGAAATTGGATGGATCAAAAGAGTTGCCTCCTTTGTGGATGGGTGTGATGTGAGATTGTTTCCATATGGTAGGTACTTCTGCTTCAGACAAAAACCTGTTTATAAGGATACTGATTGGGTAGGTGACTGAGTTAGCAGCCAGTTTCAGGTAGTGTGGTGGAAGATGGTCAGCTGAGGTAGAGCAGGGTTTTACTTTTTGTAGCAGTTTCTTAACAGTGTCATTGGGTATGGGCTGAAATGAAAATGGGGTTTGTATGATGTTTTGTTGAGTAGGGGGGTTAATAATGACATGATTAGAAGTAGTTGATGGTCTGGGGTTGCCGTCTGAATAGGTTGAAGGGTTGGGGGGGGTCCAGCATTAGGTGTGTTAGTAGGACTGAAATTGATGTTATGAAGTGCTTGTTAAAGTTTTCAGATATTTGTGATGGAGGGGTATCATGTGATAGGGTGTGCTCTCCATTTCTTCCAGGGTTAAGTAGAGAAGATATGGAGTGCAAAAATTTACTGGGGTTGATTTTATGCTGGAGTTGAAGCTGAGAATAATATGACTTCTTATCTCTGCTAATTAGTTTTGTCACTTTGTTATGTAGTGTTTTGAAATTAACATGATTTTGTTTATTTTTGTTTTGTTTCCAGGTTGACCACGCTAGGTCCCCTTGCTTCATCAGATGTTTCCTTAGACAGCCATGGTGCTGAGTTCTTTTTGAGTCGTTTCATACAAATGGGCACTAGTGTATTAAGTATGTGAAGGAAGGTGTTATTAAAGTATAGTACAGCATCATTAAGGGGTAGTTGTTTAAGGGGTGTCAAGTCTATTTCATGTAGGAGATTGTTGAATTTATGCTGACAAAAATTAGTTGAGTTCCTTACTGATTTTATAGTGTGTACTCGTAGGCATTTGTTCTAAGGGAATAAGCTGGTAGATGATCACTAAGGGAAGTAGGCAGTGTACCAGAAGAAGGTAATTGACAGGGTGGGATACTAGGATCCAGTCTAGGGTGGATTGGCAGGTAAGATCTTTGCTGTATCTTGTTGGAGTATTGACAAGCTGAGAAAAAACATACAGATTTATATTTGTGGGGGAGTTGGAAGCTATGGTTTGCCAATCTATATTTACATCTCCTAAGATTATTGTTTCAAGGTTGATTGTTTGGGATGTCCAGGATATTATATTTTCCAACACTGGTATATTGTTACCTGGAGTCATACCCTTCAGAAAATCAATGTTAATGTAAAAAGTACAGTTGTGTGCACTTACCATAAATGTAGATGTTCGAGTGTATTCACTGTTGCAATCATTACAGTTGGGTAATCTGCTGGCAGGTTACCCTCAGTCGGCCTGAATTCCAAAGTCTTGGGTCCTGCATCGGTTGCTGTCTTCTCTTCAATGACAGGTGCCCCCAAAAAGGTAGCAAAATTTTATATATATATATATATATATATATATATATATATATATAACTTACACAGCCTTTTCCCATGTTGGTGTCCTCGGCGTCGGTGTTTTCATCCATCGGTCTTCTACATTGTCGATCTTCTGGCATTCACGATTGGGTTGTTGGTGTTCTCCGCTGTCGACGATGTCAGGTAGAACCATATATATATATATATATATATATATATATATATATATATATATATATATATATATATATATATATATATATATATATACACATGCATCAGTATAAACTTTACCTTCATCTACAAGCAAATACACCACATAGGTTGTAGATGATAGAGAAGGAAAGATAAACTTCAGAATGACAGGGGGATGGCGGGAGAGTAACCTGGACTGCAACAGTGAATACACTAGAACATTTACATTTTTGGTAAGTGCACACAACTGTACTGTGTTCTTCGTGTTTCACTGTTGCAGTCATTACATTTGGGTAGAATCCCAAAGCTATTGTTGAGAGGCTGGAGCTAAACAGTATTAGGTGTGGCTATAAGGCCTTGCAGCACTGCAGTGGCAAAGCCTGCCCTGGACTTAGAGCAGAGAGGCAAATGGTAATGCTTTGTAAAGGTGCGAACAGAACTCCAGATTGCAGCCTCTAGAATGTCTTTGGTTGGTGCTCCTCTGAGAAAGGCTGCTGAAGTAGCTGCAGCTCTGATGGGATGAGACCTAATGCCCTTGGGCACAGGTTTACCATGGTGTAAGTAGCAGAAACGGATGCAGTGGCTTATCCACTTTGAAATTGTCTGCTTTGAAATAGCCTTTCCTTCTGATCCTGCAGCATATTATACTAGTAATTGCTCAGTTTTTCTTAGAGCTTTTGTCTTGCTCAAGTAGAATCTTAGCTGTGTACATCCAAGGAATGCAGAATTCTCTCCCCTTTGTTCTGCGGATTTGGATAAAAAGTTGGCAGATGAATTGTTTGGTTAAGAGCCACACTGGAAACCACCTTAGGTATAAAAGTAGGATTTGTCCTCAGAGACACCCTGTCTGGGTAAAATATGATAAAAGGCTCTATAGCCATGAGGGCCTGTAGCTCTGAAACTCTTCTTGCTGAAGTAATTGCTAGTAGCAGAGCTGTTTTCCATGATAAGAACTTTAGATCAGCGGTAGCAGCTGGTTCAAATGAAGGCAGGGTGAGCTTTTCCAACACATAATTGAGGTCCCATGCAGGTAATGGTGATCTTCTAGGAGGCCTTACATTTTTGTCTCCTCTAAGATACTGCTTTAGTAAAGGATGAGAAAAGATTGGTGGCTCTGTATTGTAATGAGACAAAATGGCAGAGGCATGGATTTTGATTGATGAGAAAGATAGGCCTTTGTCAAGCATTTCAGTTAAGTATTGTAATATCTGAGGAATATTTGGTTCTGCTGTATCAGTTCCTTATGCTTGATTCCAAGCACAGAATCTCTTCCATTTGTCAGCATACAATTTTCTAGTACTAGGCCTTCTGGCTTCCAAAATGACATCCATCACAGCTTTACTGAGAGGTGTTGTTCGTATGACTGCATGATTAGCCATGCTGCCAGGTTCAGAGTCTGTAGTTGATTGTGCAGGATCTGATTGTTTTGCTGGGACAGTAGTTGTGGTCTTTGAGGCAGGGTCCAAGCTGGGTATTGAGTCACATTCCTTTGGATTGGGTACCACTATTGGCGGGGCCAGTCCGGGGAAATTAATATCATCTTTGGCTTCTCTTGTATGACTTTTAGGAGGACCTTGGGTAGAAGAGGCAGAGGAGGAAAGGCATAAATTCATAGGTTTTTCCAACTGAAGGATAGGGTGTCCACTTTCCATGCTTGTCTGTGATAAGTCCTTGTGCAGAATCATTTCAATTGATAATTTTGAGGAGAGGCAAATAGATCTATGTCTGGGCTCCCCCATTTCTCTGTTATCATGCTGAAGACTTGTGGATTTAGTTTCCACTCATGAGGATCCATAAGGTTTCTGCTTAAAAAGTCTGCCAGAGTGTTTTGTTTTCCTGGCAGGAATTGAGCTTGAAGATGTATTTGATAGGCCAAAGCTGTGTCCCACAGTGCCATGGCTAATCTGCAAAGGGGGTATGAGTGTGTGCCCCCTTGCTTATTTATATACCACATGACTGTGGTGTTGTCTGTCTTTATCAGTAGTTGTCCTGGATGAAGTAAGTTCTTGAAGGCTGTTAGGACATTTTGAACAGCTAGCATCTCTTTCTGGTTGATATGTAGATGCATTTGTTTTGGTGTCCATAAGCCCTAAATGCATCTTGCTGCCATCAGGACCCCGCAGACATAATCAGATGTGTCTGTTGTTAAGGTTTAGCTGGCAGAGGGTAGAGTGAAGAGCAGTCCCATGTTTTGGTGACATGCCTTTGCCCACCATAGAAACTCCTGTTGCAGGCAGGGAATGAGAGGAATCATTGTTTCCAGACTGTGTGAATGTTGACTCCATAAACTTTTTAGGTACCATTGAAGTTTCCCCATATGCAGTCTTGCATATGGAATTAGTAGGATGCAGGATGCCATGAATCCCAGAGCCTGCAGGATTTGCCTTGCATTAGACTGGGTTTTTGTTGCCATCAGTTTGAAGTAAGCTGTCAGTTGCCTTTGCTTGTCTGGCATGAGGTAAGCCATCTGGCCAGTTGTATCCAAGCTTGCACCCAGGAATGTTATCTTTTGAGAGGGTACCAGTTGTGATTTCTTTTCATTTATTGTGTACCCTAGGCATGTTAGAAGCCTTTTCACAAACGCCAGGTGTCGAAGAAGAGTGTCCTTGTTCTCTGCTTGAATGAGACAGTCATCCAAGTAAGGATATATTTGTATACTTCTTTGTCTGCAAAATGCAATTACTGGTGCCAGGCACTTTGTAAAGACCCTGGGTGCAGTAGATAAGCCAAAGGGCAGTGCAGAGAATTGGTAATGCATTAAGCCAGCCCTGAATCTGAGGTATCTTCTGCGCAATTGTCTTATTGGGACATGCAGGTATGCCTCTTTTAGATCTAAAGTCACCAGCCAAGCATTCTTGCTAGCATGGGCAGAAGCTGCTGCAAAATAAGCATTTTGAATTATGGAATGTCCAGGTATGTGTTCAAAATTGATAAATCCAGTATTGGCCACCAGGCCTTGTCCTTTCTGGGTACCAAGAACAGTCTTGAGTAAAAACCTTGTCCTTTTTCCTGTTCTGGTACTGTCTGAATGGCCCCCATATCCATGAGGGACGTAACCTGTTTCTGTGCCTCTGCCCATTGATTTTTTGGCAGATCTGGCCAACCATTTGCCATTGGCAGAGTGTGGAAATGGAATCTGTATCCCTGTGATACGATGTTTAGTACCCACTTGTCCTGGGTTATTAACTGCCAATTTTGAGCAAAAAGTGCTAATTTTCCCCTATGGGTGCTGCCAAAAGATAAGTGCTTGGTGTAGGCAGAGGGAAGTCATTGGGATTGCTTTCTGTAGGTTTGCGCTTTATCTCCTCCAGATTTGGAGGTGGAAGCACCCCATTGCTTTGACCTGTATGAATCTTGCGCCTGGTATCTGGAACCCTTAGGGCATCTGGATTTCCCCTTTGCGCTCTGTCTGACACAGGAAAGGACCAATTTTTTGTAGGCCAGTGTCTACTGAATCTTGGTGGCTGCACTTGTAAGAAGTCTTTAACAGTTTGCATAGACTTAGCTTTGTCTTCCATTTTCTTTAAAACCTCTTCTGCCTTAATACCAAACAGAGAATCATGCTGTAAAGGTGCATCTAGCAATTTAGCTTTAACATGATCAGGCAAATTTTGTTCCTTTAACCAGGCATGCCTCCTAATCACAGATCCAGTAACTGCGGCCCTGCAGGAGGCCTCTAAGGAATCAAAACCACATTGCAAAGTATGCTTTCCAACTTGTTCAGCTGCATGCAATAATTCCTGCAATTCTTTATTTTCTGCACATTCTGAAATCAACATCATTTTCTGTTTCAGCAATCCCATAACATGTTGTTGGTACCTAAGCATATGAAATTGACAGTTTAAGGCCCTGATTGCCAAGGTTGCAGATGTATAAACCTTTTTCCCCATCTGTCTAGTGCCCTTGAATCTCTGTCAGAGGGTGTAGGATTTTTTGCTGTTGAAGCCTTAACTCCCTTTGGACCCTGTGAAATAGTTTCAGGATCAGCAGCAGGGTTTCTAAATAAAAATTTATGTGAGTCAGGGACCCTGTAATATCTGTCAGGCTTACTGGGAGCCGGAGGTAAGGAGTCAGGGGTCAAGCTTGGCTCCAAAAAGACATCATCCACAATCTCTAAAACAGGGGGAATGGCTAAAGGCTTGTGCTGAGGGAGAAGAAGGAAATCCCTGAGCCTCTTTTTTGATTTTGAGAAGTCTTGACTCCCCCAGTGAAAATGCTCCCTCAAAGTATGCAAGTTTTCTCCAAATGAATAATCCTCAGGAGGAGATGCAGATGGAATAGACTCCTCAGCATCAGAATCCTCATAGGGAGGTATAGATAATTCCTGATAAGAAGAGGAATCAGAAGAAATAGAAACCTGATCTGAAGATTCATAATCAGTGTCTTGCCTAGGCCTCTTATCTGGAGAGGGATGGGTACCCTTGATCAAGGTAATAAAGTCTTCAGCCATTTTGATCATCTGTTTTTTAGGCATAGAGGCCTGTACACGTGGCTCATGCGTCAGTTTTTTAGTTTTAGAAGTTGCTTTTGTCTTTGGTTTTGCAGCTGTCGTCGGTTTGATATACAAATGTTAAGGTCTGAATACACCCTCAGAAGCCAGTGCCTGCTCTGCGGCTCTGGATCCATCTGAGGGAGATACATCTGTCGGTCCAATACCTTGAGTATCTTGCAGCATGCCGAACTCCACATGGGTGTCGGTAGAAGACTGCGACTCGAAGGTAGCAGGTATAAGGGGCTGCGAAAGCACCTCACTGAATACCGGTGAGCCGACGACTGGCTTAGGAGAAGGTTCGTCATTGGTTTTGGATCTCGATTGCCTTTCTCTGTCCATTTCTTTGCGTTTTTTATGTACTCCGATAGTTGGATTGCTATCCAATGACATTTCTGGGTAGTTGAATCTGTTTCCAAAATACTTTGATGCAAAAATATACCGATGTTTAATAGTGTGTTGGTTAAATCTAACACAAAACTGACAACCAGGCACGTTGTGATCAGGGCCTAGGGAAGGAATACAGTATAAATGGAAATCCTTATGAAGTATTTGCTTCCCACAAGTAATACAATAATTAACTTTTTCTGACATCGGTAAAAAGCAAGAAAAAATTTCCCCAATGGGATACTTAGCTTTAGTGAAGACTTCGGTTCTGAAACTCAAACTCGAATATTTCAGTAGTTGGCTGACCGGCACTTGCGAAATGCTTCTGCTTCCGGCACCACGTGGCAAGAAAGACTAAAGAAAATGGTGTCGGCTGCATGTTTTATACCCCTAACGACCTGATGCCATGGAAGAGAAGACAGCAACCGACGCAGGACCCAAAACTTTGGAATTCAGGCCGACTGAGGGCAACCTGCCAGCAGATTACCCAAATGCAATGACTGCAACAGTGAAACATGAAGAACATCATGTTAATCTATCAAGTTTCTATGTTTGCAAGAGCAATATTTAAAAACTGCCCCTATTTTTGGGTCTTTGTCCCCCCCATTATTTATGTCTTTGTCCAGATTTCTTGCTCTCTTGCTCTAAGAGGTTGAGAGGTATGGTCAGAATGTGTCACATATTTCAGCTACACTAAGACTTTTAAAACCTACAGCAGATAAGCTAAAATACTTGATGTAATCTACAAAATGTGAGTTTCTCAGTATCACAGAAAAATACATGACTGTGGTAGTTTCTTCTGATAAGTGAAACAAAACTTGTAATTCAGATTGTAACTACCTGCTGCGGGGAAATGCAACCATTATGCATAAGATGTCATGTAAACATGTAATTATCCTACATTCCATTTACAAAATGTGTAGCTTTTCCTAGGCTAGGAAGAGAACAACACTTCTGTTAAGGAGCTAGCTAACACGACCAACTAAAGAGACTAAGTTTTTAAATGAGAACACTGCTCAAATACATCTGTGGTCAACATGCAAACCTTTAAATCAAAGAGCCATAAAAGAAGAGAAGACAGCAGACATACATTAACCTCTAAGGTCTCTGCACTTTGCTTCTGCCAATGTTCTGAAAATTCAGCCAGTTTACATTACGTCAATAATTCATTTAGATCATAACTTAGGTAGATGAAATCATATTCTTTTAATTTGTTTGTATAAAAGGATTATTTACTTAAGGTGCACAGAAGTGTGCTTATGGAGATACAGAACTAACTTGCTGCTCTGTTTATTCAAGAGATGTTAAAATGATTTATATGCCTTTACAGTGCAGTGGAGAGTATTAAAGTGGACATATTCAGCAGCAGCAATGTTTAACTGCTTTAAAGTGTTACTGTAGGTGGAACAGAATGCCTTTTAGAAATTGGGTAAGAGGCCTACATTCAAGAAAAAGGGAAATGAAAGAAAGTTGTCTGTGGAGAATCAGCAGATGAAGGAAGATCTTAAAGTGTTCCACTTCTCCACTGACTTATTATCAGTGATAATGAGGTGTACAGCGTGAATGTCCAGAACCAAGATGTTTAACTATCAGAAATTAAATCAGCATTAGCACTGCAACAAGGTAACCTCATCATACAACAAACGATCATTGCAAAATGCTCTGGGAACATATACAAGATGCAGTTGCACTCACAGTTCCTTGAGAAAAAATGGAAGGCACAAGGAATCCTGCATGAAAAACATTATAGCAACATCAGTGGCACAATAGTTAGCACACTTGCCTTTGTTGCTAGAAGACCAGACGGCCATGGGTTCTATTCCCACTGCATGTTATTGGATTTCTAGCACTGCAGTGCAGAATTAGGGGGTACTACACTCCTGAGTGTGTCATCCTTTGGATGAGACATTAAGCTGAGATCTCATCTGCTTGAGTTACTGTTAGCTCATAGGGATGCAGAAGAACCCATAGCACCTATCACTTTATTTACAAACAACACTATTTATATAAATAATAACTGAGTTACAATATTTACACATCTACCTGTATATATTTAGAAAATTAAAGGTTGATATATACATTCCTATTTGTACATAAGAATCATACTTTCTTCGTCATACCTATACATCATTATTTAAATCACATTTAAACCACTCCTTTGCCCACAACCACCATCTAATCTTTTTCAATATTGTTGAAAATGTACATTTTCCATTAAGCATAATTTCATTCATTCTTTCATTGTATATTACCCATATTACATAAAACATCTATTGTTATTTTTTTGTTCCTTTCTTATATTCTTATAATAACCATATTCAGTCCTTTCCGTACATATATGGTTTGATACATTAAAATGTTTTTTCTTCACATAATTTATCCCACAATTTCTTTATTCTATTACATCACAAAAACACGTTCCATAGTTTCTTCTTCACCACAATGTAAGCAGATTATTTCACTTCTATTTTATATGGCATATTGCATTTAGCTGGTATTTTTTTTCCTAAGCTCCCTAAAAAGTAATGAGATTCCAATTTCTTACTATACCATTCATTTCTTTCTCTAGTTGCCTTAATCTTTTCATGTGATAGATTTTCCAGTGGATTAATACGATAATATTATCTCTTTACATTTTTACACCAAATATTTTGATTATCCTCTATTTTATCAATCTTTATATTCCATAGTTTTATCTTTTGTAGATAAATATTAAACTCCCCATGAGAGCTTTTATTTATTCTTTTATTACTTTTTATTGTTTTCTAGTACTCTTCATACTAATATTTAAACACTTTAGGAACCTATTTGTCCACTTCAGTATGTCATACAAAGTCAAGGATGCTGCATAAACTGTTGAGTTTAACATTCCTAAACCTCATTCCTTTCTATCCCTGTATAATACTCCCCTTTTAACTGGATTTAATCTAGAACCTCAAATAAATGAGAAAATTATTTCTAACAAATGTTTCTCATATGTTACTGGAATCATAAACACACTTGATAAATAAGCAGTTCTACCCATTAATACTGAGTTTATCAAATTCACTTTTTTACTATATACCAGTCTGTATGTTTTCTTTAGTAAACATATTTCTTTTAATTTTTTAATATTTCCCATTGTATGTTACAAGCATTTTACTAAAATTTATGCCCAGCACTTTGAAATCTTTTGTTGTAAATTGAATATCTGCAATTATTTCTGTTTCTGACATTCTTTTGCTTTTGTCTTTGTTTAACATCAAACCTATGTCTCTCAAGCAATCAACTACAGAAATTATCACTTCTCTTATCCCTAAACAATTTTAGTTATTGCAATTATATCATCTGCAGTTGTCACCATCACTAGTATCCCAACATCTTTATACACAGTATATTTCACTTTCTTCAGTTTAGTATTTACTTCACTAACAACCACAGTCATAACTAAAGCAAATAATATACTTCTCATGGGGCAATACTGTCTTACTCCTTTACCCATTTCTATTTCTTTACTTATCCATCCAATTACTAAAATTTTTATTTTACTAAATCTGTACAAACATTCCTGATTTTATTGCAGAAGTTATATCTTTTCATTATGTCCCATAGCATTTATTATTTATTTACTTATTTGCTTTTGTTTTTAACTCCTGCTTTCTTTCTAAGATATCATATGCCAATTATTTTATTATCAATAATTCATGGCATCCTGTTCCTTTTATATCATATAAATGTTCTTACATGATGTATTCCATATTGTTTTCAAGTCTTCTTTGTGACATTTTCTTAACAATCTTATAATCTGTATTATTCAACATTACTGGCCTCCAATTACTTATGTCTTCATTTTCTTCTTTTTTCCACATAAATTTTAATACCTCACTACATTATTTCTTATGCTTAAATCCATCATTTAACCATTAATCTAAGACCAATAATAAATATTTTCTTTTCCATGTCTCTAGATTTTTAGATATTTCAAAGCCAATTCCATCATGGCCTGCTGCTGGGTCTATATTTAAGTGCTTAAACACTATATCTAATTCCTCTACATTCATTTATTTTTCAATTTCCTTGTTTATTTGTTCCAAAAATGTCTTTGTTCTCCATGTTTTGTTATATTTTCCCTTTGTTGTTTGAAACATTTCTTCTACATGCTTTATTGCAATTTCCATAATTTGAAACTTATTTTTATTTCTCCTTGTTTGTCTTTCACTTCTCTCATCATGCTGATCTTCTCTTTTACTATTTAACTTAAATAAGCTGACACCTCTTCTTTTTTACCCTGTAATAAACACATTGGTATATATAAAGATTCTTTAAGTTTCTCATAATGTCTTTATATAATTGCTTTTCTTTGTCATAATACTCTTTCTTATTTCTTTCTACATTTTCAAACTTATTTTCATTTATTTTAATATAGCTTTGTTTAAATTTATTTTTTTTCTCATATTGCCATTGTAAAAGCATCTTTTATATATATTTTTAAAAAAAAATGACCCACTCTTCTGACCAGTTATCTTAGAAATCCCTAATAGTAATATGATATCTCCATAATTGTGGTATTATTTCTTTTCCCTCTTTATCCCATGCTTTGTCATTTATTCTTTTTATACTCTTACCTAACTTTATTTTCATTTATTTTTTTCTGTATAGCTAAATGATCTGAACAACCTGTTACAATTGATTCACTTCCCATTATACTTATGTTTTCAGATATTATAAAATGATCAGTTTCAGATTTTAGCATATCTCTTCTGTATGTCCAGAATTCTTTGTTTCATAATACCAATTCACAATATTTCATTCCTTCTCCCATTTTTAATATTTTTTTCGTCCTTCTTTTCTCCTTAAATCACAACTAGAATCTCCTGTTATTATGCTGTTATTATTACTGCAACATAATCTAGTGACTGATGAAATATGTTTTCTTTTTCATTATAGGTAAGATATGCATGTATGGTTATAAGCCTATAAACTTTCTCTTGCTAACTTAAATCTACAATCGATAGTCTCCAGCCCTGACCATCAGTCTTGTCCAAGATTCCATATTATATCTCCATTCCATATATTTTCTGTTTGTAATCTTTCTTCAGTTGTTTAGAATCGTATTACCTCTAAAATAATTATATTTATATCACATTTTAAACCACTGTAAAATTATTCTATAACTATTTTATACTGCTAAATTTACTGAGAGAATCCTTAAATTATTGTTAAACCTGCTCCTTAATGTAATGAAAAACATTCTCTCTTTAAGCTGTTAAATTCATTTCTGTTCTTTTTCTACTTTGAATTTATAGTTTTGCATTTCTTTTTTCTATCTTTAACCTTCTTACCTACAGAATGTTTCCTTCCTTCCACCACTTCCACCTTCTATCTTCCTCGTCACTGACTTCAGAGTCTATTCCTATTTTTTCTTCATCTTCTTTTTTTACTACCATCTTTTTATTTGTCTAGATTATCTTCCACTGTTTATTTTGTTTCTTCTTCATTCTGTTCTTTATCATGTCTTATTTTTACTGTCTGTTTCATCATTCTCTTTAGAATCCATCCATGTACGACCTGTTATTTTACATTTTTAACATTCAAGTTCACGTTTTTTATATCACACCCAGTTTTCCCACATATATAACAGTTCTTCTTATCACAATTATTTACCATAAAAAAGTCCTTGCTTGTCTCCAATATTTTACCACACCCTTGTTCCTTTCAACTGTTGTAATAATTCCAATATGTATAATTCTCTCGTTTTCCATTTTAAAACAATATCACAATCCCATCCTCCAGTCCATAATCCCATTTTGAAAAATGTTGTAAATGTCTATCACAGCTTTACAATTTTTTTAGTTTTTCTTTCAATTTCTGTCTGGAATTGTAAATGCATTTTTTTGTTTGTTTCTCAAAAGAATGCTTTAACTACATATTCATTGCACTGGTTAACTTTCTCTCTTCTCTTGTACTCTCATAAAAATATTACCATGCTTGGTGTAATCTCAAAATAATATCACAAATGGCTATTTATTTGTTAAAATAAAGGCTCTTAACTCATGTGTCTTGATACCCAACAGAATTATAACTGTGTACTATACCTTATATCTGTCCATTTCAGTACTGCTCTTACTTTGAACACTAACAATGAACTTTCTTTTAACATTCTTTACTTTTTTCTTCTCTTTTTTGTTCTCCACCATAAATGGCCACAGTCTCCTCATATGCTCTCTTTGTGGGTCATGCTCCCTTCAGAATGTTTTCAGTTTCTTTACCTTGAATCGTGTCCATTATATCTCCCCATGAAACATCATTCTCCAGTTCACTCTGTCCTATCATCTCATTCACTCAATCATCCCACAACTCTCCTGATTGGAAGGTTGTAACAACACATTCCTCTTGATATATGGTCTCCTTCAATTGAAATAGTTGTTCTTGAAATAAAATCTGCAAACCTTTCACACTTTTAACTTCCATATTAAAGATGTTGTTCACCTCCACTCCATCTGTTAACACCTCCATCTCGAGCACAGTCTTCCCTGCTGTCACTGTACTAGTAATGGAATGTGAGCAAGTACTCACAAACAGCCAGTCACAAAGACAGCAAGATGAGTAGGGGTTCTTTATTTATAAACAAAAAGATCTCTAATTTACAGCATATTTACAAACATTTACAAATGTACAAATGTACAGATATACAAATCTATTTACACATATCCATAATTTCCTTAACAATCGTACTAAATTTCATCACTATTAGATCCTCACTCTTTTTTCCATAACCACCATCTGATTTTACTTAACACTGTTGCTAAAATCCATTTACGATCAAACATAATGTCATTTATTCTTTCATTCCATATAACTCATATGACATAAACTAACATTTTATCTATTCTTTTAACAAATTATTTACTTCTCTTCTTAAAATATCAACATTTAATCACATCCATGTTTGTTTTATCAACTTCTTTTATATGTTTGAAAAAAATCTTCTTTACATACTTTTCCACTAACTTTTAAAACACACATGTTCCATAGTTTCTTCTTTTTGACAATGTAAACATATTTTATCACTTTTCTTTTTATATGGCATATTTACTTTTACCATCAATTTATTTATTACCACAATCCACAAAAAATCTTGACATTCTACTTTCTGATTGTACCAATTGATTCATGTTTTTATAGGTTTAATGTTTTCATCTGTTAGATTTTCTCAAGGTTTTACATAGTAATGTGTTATCATTACATGTTTATACCATACTTTTCTATCTTTCTATCTTTTCCCATATCATAATTTTTTTGTTTTCACAAAAATATTTTTCTTGGTAACATTTTATTTTTTCATTTATACACTATTTATCTCTTTTATTCTTTTTTACCAAACTCAAGATTTATCATCCTTATATTTATACAATTTTACTACTAATCTCTCCTCTTTTTCATTTATCCACCTTAACATTTTATACAAATTTAATGAAGCAGTATATACCATTGACTTAATTAACAATAAACCTTCTTCCTCTTTATTTACATACAAAACTCATATTTTATTGGGTTTAATCTAAAACACCATATAAATGAAAAAATATGTAAGCAATAATTCCTTTTCAAATACTGCTGGCAACAAAAAAAAAACACTTGCTAAGTATACTATTTTCCCATCAGTACTAAATTTATCAAATAAGGCTTTTTTGAATGATAAGTTATATATTCTCCAGAAGAGAGAGCAGTTTGTTTTATTTCTTCTATTGTTTTTTATTGAATTCTACCCACACTATTCCCAAATTTTATACCTAACACAGAAATTTCATTCATTGTAAAATATATACCTCATCTATACTAATTCACCTAAACATTTATTTTTCTCTTTAAATCAGTCCCATCTCTTTTAGACACACATTTCAGCAAATTATTACTTCTTTATCCAGTTTCTGCAATTTGTATAATGTTATCTGCATTTGTTGACAAAACTGGAATTCTTAACCCTTCAGGTGATATACACCTTGGCTCCTTCATTTTGTAATTTATTCCACATACAATCACACTCATAAATATTGCAAGGAGTATACAACTCATTGGACAGCCCTGTCTTACACCACTCTTCATATGTACCCAGTTGGCTTAACCAGCCATTTACAAGTATTCTCACTTTATTATTATTATTATATGCTGACATATATAATTTCTTAACTTTCACACTTATATTCTTTCATTATTACCCATAGGTTTTCATGACAGTTATTTTAAATGCCTTATTAAGGTCTATCATTATTTTCACTTCTTTTCTATTCATAATATCATCCAACATTTCCCTATCATTAATAATTGTTGACAACCCCTTCCCTTTACGCTATAACTACAATCTTCCATAATATTTTTCATTTTAGTTTCAAATGTCTTTTTATTAGTTTCATAGCGATCTTATAGTCATTATTATTCAATACTATTGGTCACCAGTTTTTTATTTGTCTTTTCAATACTACCAGTCTCCAGTTTTTTATTTGTGTTTTATATTCCTTCTTTAATATGAACTTAAGTATTCCATTATATAATTCTTTACACATAAAACCTTCATTTAACCTTTCATTTAAAACATTTAAAATATATATACATTTTCCAATTTCTTAAATTTTTACAAATTTCATACCCTATTCCATCTGGTCCTGCAGTAAAATCTGTATTTACTTATTCACAGAAAAAGAAGAACCAAGGTCCAGATCCACTCAGGAAACTTTTTTATTGAATTTAATGAATAAAAAGTTTCCTGAGTGGATCTGGAACTTGGTTCTTCTTTTTCTGTGAATATCAGTTGATGTGTATTGTGGATTCGTGTGTTTACTTATTTTAATACTTCATATAGCTCATTTAAAGAAATCTCATTTTCTAATACTGTATTCTCTTTTTTCTATTAAATGTTTTACTTCCAATGGTTTTTACTACCTTCTTTTTTCTTTAAACATGTCTTGTACATATTGTACTACACTATTCATAATCTTTTACCAAGTTTCTTCTATTTCTCCTTTTTCATTTTTTCTCATTATACTACCATCTTCCTTCACTAATCTGCTTAAGTAGAAATGTCTTCTCTTTTTCTCTGTAAAAACTACATTTGCTTATATAACAATTCTTGTATTTTTATTGATTTCTTTGTATATTTTTTTCCTTTGTCAAAGTACATTTTACCATTATGTTCTAAATCTACCAATGCATCATTATATGTTCATTGATATTTGTTTTCTCTACTTTTCTCACATCATATTGCCACTTCAAAAAAAAATCCTTAAATATAATCTAAAATTCAGACCAATTTTATAAAATGTTCTCACAGTAATATATTTCTTTAACTGTATTACTAATCTATTTCCATGCTTTCTTATCTTTTATATTCCTTTGCCTGTTTTATATATTCTTGTTTTCCTTTATGTCTAGTCATATTGCAAGATGATTAGAAAATCCAGTTTCATCTACCCTTTCTCCTATTACTAAACCTTCTGATACTATATTTATCTATTTATTTATTTATTTAAATTTGTTGAAGTTACATTGGATTACATAGTGATTAACAATTTAACACAGAAATGAACATAGTACATCAGTAGACAACTAATCTTTTATCTGTGAAGTACATAACAGAGGCATTAACAAATATAACAGAAGTTCCTGCTGTATAATAAGTACTAGGCTTATGAGCATCTGAGCTTGCTATCATCAAGGTAGTTAGTAGTTGGATGGGGTGGATGATATTAGTAGCCAGCATGTTGTGCTTTTAATAAAGTTTAGAATAGTGCTTCACCAGCAGATCTGCAAGTGATTTTTGTTGCTGGATCTTAGTGGTCTGGTGGTGCGTAGATTCTGGAGGAATGGGACATTTAGTGGATGGTTTACTAGTTTGTGGGAGTTGATACCACTGAAGGAGGTGAGGGAGTTCAAGCCAGCCCAGTTCAAATGGTGAATTGTTGTAGCAGGTAAAAATCTTTGCTGCTTTGGTGAAATTGTTTATTTCTGTATAATGCTCCTAGTGGACTTTTTATGGTCATGGATATGTGAATGTCAAATTTTAGTTTATTGTTGTCTTTTGCTGTGATGTTTAATTGGGCATGGGATAACCATGGAGCAGATGATGGTAATGTTTGGTGGCAGAGGCTAGATTATTGGTGTAAAGGATGGATCCTTGGGGAACCCCTATGTCATTCTGCCATACAATGGATTGTCTGAAACCAGTTGGTGACTGATTGTGAGAAGGATAGGTTATTGAGGACAGAGCCATTGTTTTATGCTGAAGGATAGTGTTTGTATGAGACTTTCAATCAAGATGGATAGGTATTCACTTGGGAGGTTGTCTGCTGCTAATTTGGTGGGTTTAAGTTTAGTTAATCACCTAAGATGATAGTATGCATGAGATTATTAGTTTTCTCAGTTTTGAATGTGTTTGTTTATGGAAATTTTATGATTGTTCGGTAATAGGTATGGTGGGAGGGTTACTATATTAAGTTGGCATAGGGATGGTTCTTGAGCTGGTGGGAGGTGGTGGTGTGAATGTAAGATATGCAAGGAGAGTGCATGCAGTAAGCAAACATGTCAGTTGAGGAGGTGTGATAGTATGGAGGTAGTGTTGGGTTAGCGCTGTGGTTGGCTATTAGAAAGATGGGAGGGGTGCAATAAGGGGGACCACTGGGGGGAATAGGGGGCAGTATGAGGGGCTGGAAACAATCACAAAGCAAGACAAGTATGTGTTAAGAACAATCACAATTGACCAAGGACTGCTCTGAAACTGTAAGTCTTGTCTTAATTTCTCAGGTGGGAAACCAGGATAACCTTGTATCAGTAGGCTACTGTGGTATAGTTTAAATAAACAAACACACAGTATTGATCACTTATGGGTACTATTTGCTAACAGAAGGAATAAGAAAGTGGAAGATGTGTGTGGTGGGGACAGTTAGACACATACTCAAAGTTAACTGTAGCTGTTTGCAGACAGTTCAGACTTTCTTATAGGAATGCTAAAGGTGGTACAGTTGAATACTTAGGTCTAGAAAAAGAGTACAGAGTGAGGTAAATATATATTATAAAGATTATAAAAAACACACTGAGCAAATAGCTACCACATGCAATGTCCTGAACCACTACTTAGTATATGCAGATACTGAGCCAATTGGAAGAACATTAGAAAACAAAAACCAGGCAGACAGTTATGCAGCCACAGATACAAATATAGCAAGCAGCAATCTGGTTCTCTAATGTGATTCTATCCACCAACAGCACAAACTTATAGAAATAATTTAGACACTAGTAACAACACTATTACATGAATAACATTAGTGAACAAGGTGCAGCTATGCAAATAGCATACATACTATTATACTAGTAACAAAATAAAGCATAAAACATATTAGATGTCTAACACAATTCAACATAAACATATACAGTTGTAAAATGTCTAATACAATTCAACATAAATAGGCATTTAGAGTCGTAAAACACTTACTGGACAGACACTGAGCCTTCATGGGGCCTGTAGTAGAGTGGATTGTAGTTTTACGCCTGCCACAGGTAATATTTATTAACTCTGGGATTGTCTTAAGGTAATAACCAGGGAAGGGGAGGGAGAACAAAGGTGTGAGCAGGCAGTTCTTTACTGCTGCTAATGAGCCAAAGCAAGACAAGTATGCATTAAGAACAATCACAATTGACCAAGGACTGCTCTGAAACTGTAAGTCTTGTCTTAATTTCTCAGGTGGAAAACCAGGATAACCTTGTATCAGTAGGCTACTGTGGTATAGTTTAAATAAACAAACACACAGTATTGATACTATTTACAGCCAAAGCACAGTGCTCTCCAGGGGAAAATGAAGGTTAACTGTAGCTGTTTGCAGACAGTTCAGACGACTGCACTTTTCTTATAGGAATGTTAAAGGTGGTACACGCAGTTGAATACAGTGGTGTTAGGTTCAAAGTTAACTGTGTTTGCAGACAGTTCAGACGACTGCACTTTTCTTATAGGAATGTTAAAGGTGGTACGTGTTAGGTCAACAATCCTGTATTGCAGCTCTTTTAACTATTCATGAGCAGTGTCACAGTCAGTCCTTAAATTAGTTATTCCCCTCTTAGACTATCTTTGCAGTAACTCAAAATATATAAATATATAAATATAATATATATATATATATATATATATATATATATCTATATATATATATAAATATAATATATATATATATATATATATATATATATATAAATATAATATATATAATAAAAAATATATAAATATATAAATATAATATATATATATATATATATATATATATATATATATATATATATATATATATATATATATATATATAAATATATTATATATATATATATATATATAAATATATATATACATAATAAAACAATATATAAATATATAAATTATAAAATAATGTATTTCAGTTCTATATATAACCCCTTTTGTAAGTCTATGAATTTTTGTCCCAAAGATTTAAGTTACCATATCTTATAACTTCTAACATTTTCTTATATCATTTCCTTACTGTTTTGCTTGCCTCTTAAATCACAATTAAAGTCTCCTAGTTTTAATAATATTCACATTTATCACTACATACTCTAAAATCTGATGTAATAACCTTTTCTTTTCTTTACAGTGTGAAGATATGTGAAGGCTGCCAGCCTAGCTAGATATGATTTTATAGATAATTCTATCATTTGTAAATATTAATGTAAGCCACATGCTTATTCTCTTTGTTAAATGTAGAACTTCAAAAATGTAACCACATTGCACTCTGCTGGAAGAAAGCTGATAAGTCAAGCATTGTATAATTGTTTGATCTCAAAACTTGAAGCTGAAATGCCTGGATGAACGAATTCTTGCTATTATTTTGAGACCAGAGTTAATTGCTGGAATTTGCATGCATAATGTCTTTATTGCTTTAGCTTCCTGACCAGGTGCAATATCATAAGGGCTGCTAAACTCTGAGTTTTTGTTAGCCTGGGAACCAGAAAATAATGATGGAATCTGAAATGCGTCAGTGGTACTGTGTTATCAATTTAAGGACAGAGAGACTCAGAGCATTTTCCATTTGTCTTCAGAACATCCAACATCACCAGCACTATCTTGCTCTATGTGTCAGTTTATTTTAAAACTGTTTGCTCTTAGATATAGATAGGAAATAGAAAGTTCAGTCTAGCTGCTTTTCTGTATTGATGTCAGAACTTTTTCTACTGTATTATTTTAAACATTTTCCTGTGATCTCTGAGCTCTTGACTAGCACTGTGCAGTAAGAAGTATTGTCTTGTGTTCTTATTTATTATTAAATATTTTTAAACCTTTCAACCGTGGCTGTTTTACATATAGATAATTTAAGCTCTAGAGTACATTGCATAAATATAGTGATATTGTATTAAGCCACTCCAATAAGCCTTGCTATTCAGTTCCACTTACCGTTCGGATAATAATATTGCACAGTAATAGTTGGAAACCCTTTGATAAGGGCCTTTTTAGTAGCTGATAATTAAGGGTGCTGGTGAAAATGATTACTGCCTTATAGCCTGAACAGAAGGATCACAGCTAGTGAACCTGTGCCACATGAGTGTCTGTGTGGTTGTATATAAATCATATCTCAAAGTGTGTGTGTGTGTGTGTGTGTGTGTGTGTGTGTGTGTGTGTGTGTGTGTGTGTGAGAGAGAGTTACTTGGGCAGGGACATGAAGCACTAGTTGGACAGACAGAGTGCTAGGAGGTCTTGGCTTGGGACCCTGGCTAAGGACCCCACTCTATAGCTGTGCCAGTGGGGAATCTTATTGGGGATCTGGCGAGAAAGGGAGGAGCCAGCCTCAGACTGACTGTGATCACTGTGTGCTCTTAACGGAAATTGTACTTTACTGTGTGTGTATTTGTTATCCTTCCCAATGTAGACTCCCCTCACTGGTGTTAGTGGTGAGGATTGAGGTTCCTTGATTGCTGGGCCAGTGCATGGGCATCACTTACAGTAAGTATAAGGTCTTTCTATTTTAAATCTGCAATGCTTAATCATCCCATTTTTGCTAAAGTTATATCTAATATATTTTCTGTATTTCTAGAGAATATGATTATTCCAGAACATCTCTCATTTCCCAGATCTAAGATTATCTTTCCTGCCCATAGTTTTTCTGTTTATAATCTTTCTTCATTTATTAAAAAAATTGTGTCTTATAAGATAATTACATCTACATTGCATGTATTACACCACTCCAAAATCCCTATTCTTTTTGCTATATTAATAATACTATTCACATTTACAGAAAACACTCTAAAATTACATTTTCCTTGTAAGTTCATAGCTAACTAAGCTAGCTTTCATAATAGACTATTTTAGGCCTATCCAATTTTCCTCCCAAAGGTGAGAATCAAACACTTAACCATTACACCAACCACCAGCCATTGGTTGTATGTATTCTTTTTCAAACATTTCCTTACTTTCTTCTTTTGTACTTATCGATTTAAATTTTATTTTTCTGTCTTTTACCCTTATAAACACAGAATTATTTTTTTTTATTTTGCTACCTCCCAATTTAGAACTTCATCACTTATTTCAGAGCCTTCTTCTATGACTTCTATGGCATCTTTATTATTGTTTACACCTTTTTGTCTATTTCTACTACTTCTACAATTTCTTCTCTTTGTTCATTTTCTTCTCTTGCTTTTTCCTTACTCTAAATTTCATTTGTTCAATCCATCTATAAATGTCCAATTTTTTTGCATTTATAACATTTTAATTCAAATTTTTTTGCATCTTGTTCCATTTCCCCACATATATAAGATTTTCTTTTGTCACAGTTACTTATAAAATGTCCTTCTTTTCCACAGAAAAACATATTCTGGGTTGTCCCAGTATTTTACAACACTTACTATGATCCTATACCTCACTGGCCTTCTTCAAATGTAATCTTGGTCATTGGATACATTCCTCATGTGGGTTCCACCTGCATCCCTCTTGGACAAGGGCACTGGCTGCTGATTGTGGAAATAAGGGTAGCACTTGGCTAGGCTTGTAAGGGCCCTAGGGCATTAGCCTAGTAGCTTCCTATGACCCTATATTATAATCCCATCTACCTGTCCTTAAACCCCTTTTATCATAAACATCTGCAATGTTGGTACTTCTTTACCCAAAGTTTATAAATGTCTTTCAAAGTCTCTCTTTCCACTTCTGTAAAATTTTACATGAATTTTCTTTTTTGTTTCCTTATCAAATTCTTTTATTACATAAAGATTACATGGGTTAGTCTTTCTTTCTTCATATTCCCTAAGAAAAAATTCCATTGTAAAAGCAGTCTGAAATATAATGTCACAAATGTCTCTGTTAATAAGAATAAGCACTCTTACCTCATGTGCTTTTATACCCAAAGGAGCTATTAAATTGTCCCACACTTCATACCTGTACATTCGTCTTCTTTACTCTAAATCCTTACCACATACTTCCATTTTTAATTTTCTTCTGGCTTATTTTTCTAGCCCTCTTTTGCTTTCTATTACTTTCTCTGCGTGTGTTTTCTTCTCCATCTCACCACAATTCTTCGGATTGTCTCTGCATCCTATTTTGGTATTTTCTCCATAATTTCCCCCCCAAAAATCTCCTTCATTTTCTGGCTCATTTTACATCATCACTTATTTGAATACATCAACCTGCAATCCGCCCAACTGGAGAGTTGTAGTTATACATCCATTATTTGCTGACTCATCTTCATCAAACAGATTTCTTTGAAACATCTCCTCAGAATTCTGGATATATTTCCTGGTCTTAAAATTTGCTTTCTTTTCCATTTCTCATACCACTCCAATATCTCCTTCTGTCTACATCTGCCTCCATGTTTCTCCTGGCTGCCTCTGTACCTGGAACAGAAACAGGAAGTGCTCCTGCAAAATGGGTCCCACTGACAACAATGATGAGTAGGGAAAGTTACCCAATACCCTGGCAAAATTTATACCCATAGTATAAACACTACCTTGTGTAGCCACTGAAAGAAGCCACTATTCTAGTGGGGTTACTCAGTCAACAAAGTATAAATAAATGTCAATACAAATTAATGGTAATTGGATTACCTGAAAAAAAGAGATTGTGAAGATTCCTTAACAATTATTATGACAGAGATTTGTGTGTTATTGGCTCAACCTACTGCTCCTATAATTGAATGGGCCCAGAAAATTACCCAGCAAGCCATAAATAATAACTTAGCCGAACACTTCATTTTTAATTGTCTAGACTTTAATGACAGTGAGGTGATTCTTCAGAAAGTAGGAGAATCATGGCCAAACCTCACTGTGGCAGTTCATGTAGGTCAAATAATACCCCACTGTAATGGATCTTTATACAAAAGAAGACAAATTTTCTTTCCTAAGACAACAGAGATGGCTGGAATATTTGGTCCAGCTGTATTATTCACCAGTGTTACATCTCACTAAGGGGAATATGTAAAATATTTAAGCTCTCCAACAAGAAGCTGATTGTCTGCCCTGGGTAATGGACAGGTTAAGAATGGAGGTACCCAGTACTGGACAAACAAAAAAGGACCAGGACTCATTACAGTTCTCCAAATAAGACCCTGCTCAAGAAGAAAGGGAGAGACCCAAGTCATGGACCAGTGAGTGCTTGGAGAAGAGCTAAAGCATTTTATATAAGATTCAGCTCTGACATTTCATCTCATAACACATTCTTGGTTTCGAAAGAACAGAATGTACAAAGAGACATGGATCAAGCAGAGGACAGACTTGCAATTTTGTCAGAGAGATAGCAATTTTGGAGTAATCACGGACAGAATTCCCTCTTTTGAATGGTAGAAAAAACTAAAAGAAAAACCCCGCCAAGCTAGATTTTCTACTGTGTAATGCCTGCAAACCTCTTGTATTAGAAGCATCATTGGGATATATGCAGATGACCCCTTAAGGACATCAGGAGTTTCAGCTATATGGCCGTTCTGAAAGTCCATGATTTTTTCCCTTTTTAGGTCTGTTATGGACAAATTGAGGCCAAAAAGTCAAACCCCACTAGCTGTGGACATGCATGTTTCAGCATTCCTATGGCCTTGTCAGTATAGTATAAATGGACTGTTTGGCTAATGTTTTTAAACACAGGGTTGTTGTACCCAACTGATGTCCATAAACATTAGGGAGTCTGCAAAATATCCCAACCAACAAACTAAAACAATGAGTAACAAGGGCATACAGTAAAAAGCAATCAGTAAAACTAAAACCTAAAAGAAAAAACTAGCCAAGCTTGGCTGGGTTTTTCTTTTAGTTTTTACATTAGTTTTTCTGTGTATTCTTGTTCTAGCTTGGCTGGGTTTTTCTTTAGATTTTACTGATTGTTTTTTCTCTGCGTCCTTTTTTCTCATTGTTTTTATTTTGCAAACCCCCTAATGGTTATGGACATCAGTTGGTTACGATAACCCTGTGTTTCTAAAGGTTAGCCAAACAGTCCACTTATGCTGTGCTGATGAGACGATAAGAAGCTGAGACATGCATGTCCACAGCTAGTGGAATTTGGCTTTATTGGCCTGACTGTGTCCATAACAGACTTAGAAAAGAATAAAGTCATGGGCATTCAAAACTGCCATATAGCTGAAACATTAATAATAAATAACCATAAAGAAGAATGTGGAAGGGCATTTTTCAACAGAATTACATAGGAAATCATGTTGTAAGAACAATATACTGCACAGAGATAGCATGCATCCTGCTCACATATATAAAAATATAATCAAGGGGGAAAGTATGGGATTTTCAAGACTAGATAATGATGAAGCTAAATTTAAAGAAGACATAAATAAATTTGGTGAGGAATTATCTGAGCATGGATATAGTAACAAGCAAATATACAAAGGGATACAAGAAGTACAAACATTAAGGGAAGATAGAGCAAGACCTTATATGTATGGACCATTATTAAACCAGCAAAATACACCTAGAATACGGTATGACAATAATGAAGTAAAATTAACACTGGAATACTCTAGTAATGTTGATTGTATAAGACAAATTATTAATAAGAATTGGTTCATACTACAAGCAGACATAGAGGCAAATCAAGTAATTAGAAATAAACCATAATTCAGTTATAGGAATAAAAAGAACCTGAAAAGACTATTATGGCATGCCAATTTAAATAATGAATTTATACATCCTAAAACTAACAAGAAATATGAATTTAGAGTATCAGCTGATTGTACCATGAAAAATATAATTTATTTAGTTACTTGTAATTTCTGCAGCTCATTCTATGTTGGCATGACTAATAGGATGCTAAGGGAACATATTGGAGAACATTTAGCAGCAATTAGAAATCAGGCAGTAGAAAGAAGTGCACTTGCTAAACATGCAGCTATGTTTAGTTACACACATGCATTTAGTTTTAGAGTGATAGAGTGCTTAAATTTAAGCCCAAGACTTGGGGATTTAAAAAATCTGACAGACCAACGTGAATTAAAGTGGATACTGGAATTGCAAGCAGATAGATTTCCTGGTCTTAATGATGGGGCATCTATTAAGCCATATCTAAAAGCTAGACCTTTGAAATGAAATGCATTTCTCTCTATATATACTCTTAGTCTATGTATATATATATATATATATATATATATATATATATATACACACACATATAATTTTAGGATGTTGGTTTTATCATTTTGATGTGAATATATATATATATATATATATGTATGTATCTAGTTTATAGTTTTAGCAAGCAATGTGAGTTGACTTTAAGAGCTTGATTGTATCATTGATTAATTGATGAATGTATGTGTGTGTATGTGTGTGTGTGTGTGTGTGTGTGTGTGTGTGTGTGTGTGTGTGTATGTATGTATGTATTTATATATATATATATATATATATATATATAGATATATATATATATATATATATATATGGGGGAAGTGAAAAGATTGTTCATGGTCTGAGGAAGCATTGTTGATGTGAAAGCGCTAACCTGTTATAAAATGTATCTACTTTTAGCCACCTCGTTTACTGCATTTTTATTTTTTTATTTTATTAGTACATAGTTGTGTAGTAGAGGTTCGTAGTGGCATCATTGTTTTTTGGTATAATTATATTGTGTTATTAGCTGAAATGAAACATTATACTCCAAATTACCTGTTACAGTACATACAGTTTGTGTAAGATATGAAGGTGAAGCAGAAAGGCAAATGTCCATCTTGTAGGAACCAACCTTATTTTGGTATTACAGTTGGAGTTAATTATGACAACAGCATTACATTCTCTGGTGTAAGGAAAGATTTGGATGAGTCCTCACAGCGTAGATTTACTGGAGAGATCATCAGTCTCAGACTAGTAAATTGAACTCCGTCAATAGATTTGCCTCATTCTGTTTGGTTATTTTTAACTAATAATATTTATTACAGTTTAGTTCCTTATTGACTTTTCAATATAGAATAGAATTGTTGATATTTTCTATCTGGTAAGGTGGACAGATAATATGATATTACTGTAGATACTCGGAGTTCTGTGATAAGGAATATCCAATTGGATATGTCATGTTTAACTTGGAATGCTAAGGGTGCTTCCACTCCTATCAGAGCAAGTCACCTTAGATTATGTACTGAAACAAATACCAAAATAGTATTTTGCAAGAAATTAAATTTAAAAAGAAGTACATCCACTTATTTATGCCAAAATGGCCAGGTGCAAAATATTTAAGCTGCACCACTTCATCAAAATGAGCTTGGTTATTCCCTTTTCAACACATTAGGATGGCAGGTGTTGGAAAAGAGGCAGGAGTTACATGGCAGGTGGATTATTCTGAATTTTTGCATGTCCTTTTGCTGCAATTGTACTGATGAAGTTTTATAGACCTAATGCTGATGAGGTTTTAATATTTAATGCATTTTTCCACTCTCTCAATGAAGTGACAACCTCTAGTAGTATTAATTTAATGAGAAGTGACTATAATGGGGTCGTGTCATTAGATGCATGGGATCTCCAGGTAGAAGTTGGCTAATGGAAATTGATAAACAGTTATAAACATTCATATCAGAGTCGGGTTTAACTGATATATGGGGAGACCATCATCTAGTAGAATATGAATATACATTTTTATTAAATGAATAATAAAGGAGCCAGCAGGTTAGATATGTTATTTATTAACCAGTCTTCAGTATATATGATTAAATATGTATCTGTTGCAACTAATGCGTTCTCTAACTATGACCTAGTGAAGTTGAAAGTCATACTTCAACAAAAGGTGGACCTATAGTGCAATAGACATTAGATTGCTTATTCTCAAGAACCTGACTTTTATTAACAACATGGGTAGATGGATAGGTACTACCTGGGAAGACTTTGTAGAAGTTGTAATTAGCCTGGCTTTATATTGGGGATGTTTCAAGTAGAAAGGTAGGCACATATTAGTAATCAGAAGGACATTTATCATCTAGACAGATAAAAATAAAGTTGGAGAATGAAACTGAGATACAAATACCCAGATTAAGAACAACTAAGTTTGAGGAGACATATATGTTGTGAGCAGAAAAGTAACTTAAAAAGAATGAAGATCTACACCATTTCAAAATCTTAATGGCAGATGGCATGGGAGAGATACAAGTTATTCTATTGGGCAAATGGATTTATGTCCAATAAATTACTTGCAAAATGGTGCAGGGAACATTTTACAGAATTTAACATTTAGGGGTTAAGGAGCATGGGTGCAAATTGAACCCAGATTCTTTTAAAGATAATATGTTATTGAAGGAGGAAGATCATTCATGGGTGAAAGCAAAATCTGTCAGAGTAAGACATTGCTGAACTTGTAGGATAAAAGTTCCTTACCAGCTTTATACAGGAATAGTTCACAATTATTGGCTAAGTCAATTTTTTTTTTAATGGGGGTGATGACAGAGTGAGCAGTCAAGTGTTCCAGATTATGCAGAATGCTCCACATTCGAACACAAATTAAACCACTGTTCCGCTGTTCTGCACTGAACAGCTTTGGCTCCGCTAAATGGCTATTGATTGGTTTGTATATCGCAATTACTGCCAATCAGCATTGTGGTATATGGACCAATCAAATAGCTGCTCTGCTGTTCTGCCTTGTACAGCACTGGCTGTGCTACACAGTTTTTGATCGGCTCATATACTGCAATTACAGCCAATCGCCATCACGGTATACGAACCAATCAAGTAACTGTTCCTGATATCGAATTATGTTTCTTAATTGCATCATGTTATGTAAAGGTTTAACCATTTATTAAATGATTAAACCTTTACATAAGATAACACAATTAAGAAACATAAACCAAGACACTTGTACTGAAGGGTATACATATTTATCTTCATATGTTAAAGTTGATAAATTTCTTTAAAGTCAGATGGCTCATCTTTATTTTGAAGGAACCTATACTATGGTATTATTATTGATTTAGATTTTCCAGTCTGTATTGTGAAGACCAAAATCAACCAGTAGTTCTTTTTTTATTGTGTTTAGTCATATCGTCAACTTCAAGTATATTAAGATATAGTATGCTAGTAGTGAAACATGCCAGTTATAAGGCTGATTGCAGAGTTCTGCACCATTTTTAAGTAGGCAACCTCTGTGTTAAGTATTCCTAGATTCAGGGCGGTACAGTAACCCAGTTTAGAGAAGACAAAGGCATGAAGGACCACTGCATGATCTGCTTTAATGAGATCCATGAAATATTTTGAGTATAGAAACATGATTTTGCAACAACCAACACTTAGTCTTGATGTGTCAGCTTACAGTCAAATATAATACCTGGATTAATTAGTTTTTTCAAATGTATTGCCACCACATAAAATAAAGGTTGGAAGGGAGAAGACAATGGATTCTTTCAAGGTAGTATGAACTGCCATGGTCTAGTTTTAAAGGTGTTTTTTAATTTTAACCAATTACAGACAAGCCAAAAGTGTATGACCTCTAGGTTATCTGTGAAGGAACGCACACTTGCCATATCATCTTGTGGGAATGTGAGGTAAATCAGGTTCTGTGGGATGCCTGATGACATTTTTCAGATGTACTATCATGCAGTTAGATTTTGCAGTCTTCTGAAGGGTAGTTTATTTTTCTTGACTATTTTCTGTTTGTTTTTATGCATACAGCTATCGCGCCACCAGTTCTGTTCTAAGGTTGATTTTGATGTTGTAACCATCTGGGTCCCCATTTCACAGTCTTAACCACATCTCGGCTAATGATTTGTAGCTCTACTTTTTATGATTTCAATGCCTGCTGATGCACTACTTTTTTGCGGTTTGTGTTCAGACATCATATGTAAAATATTTGTCATGTACAGGTTGCTTTTTGATTTGAGGGAGAAAAACACTTTGCTGACAAATGATTTTTTTCTATTTTTACTGTCAGTGCTGCTGTTAAAGTCCTTTTAGAAGGGCCATCTCCTTTCTGCATAGGTGTGTCTCATCCATGAAATCATCCATACAGTTAATAAGCTATCCTTCATCCTCGGTAGCCCAGCAGCATTCTTAACTACAACTCTGGTGTTACTCAGATTGGATGGTGTTTCATTAATTATACTGCACTGGAGAGAATGTTCAGCAAGCACAGGTGAGTTCTTTTTGTGTATGGGAGTTTCTTGATCTTATCCTGACTCATCCTACTGTGGCATATTGTTAGATGCTCAGGTCTTGTAGTAATAAGCAATTGTGATGCATATTTTTTATTGAGATAAAGAAGTATTTCGGGAAAAAAATGTAATTGCTGCTTAGGGACATAGTGATATGTGCAGTAACTACTGCAATTTCAGGTTTATATTTCTGTGGCCTTAACATCATGGAGCTATGTTTTGGACTTCACTGTCTAGTTAGATTGCACAAAATGTGCATCTAGGTTCATAGGTAAGGTACTAGACTGGTTGCCCTTGTGGCCCATTTTAAGCTTACCCAATTTTCATTTTAAGAGTGTAAATTAAAACCTGTACCTTGTGTCTATGGGGTAACACCATACATATATAGTACTAGAAGGCAAACATTTGCCGTGGGAATAGAACCTACAGCCTTTTGATTTTACTTGCATTAAAGGAAGATGAAGTGTGCTACATGCTGAGCATTGAAACTGTCTATCACACGTTCCTCCCTAACTGGGTCTGTATTATAACAGAGAACGCTGTATAAAAGACCCCCAAAAAAATGAAAACTCAAAATTCCAAACAAACGGAATAGCAATTTTTTTTTCCCAGGAAAAGAAATCGCTGGCCCGCAAAGAAAAAAAAATAAACACACTCCCCCTACTTAAATATACCAACTCCAAGATTGCACCACATTGGAGGAAACGGCAAAATCCCAAAAACGGCCCAGTGATTTTTTTTCCCTGGGAAACAAATCGCTGTTCTGTGTTGTCGGGATTTTGCCATTTTGACATTTAGCTGCCAACATCGTTCGCTATATTAAGCGTTTGCTTACTTAATATGGAACCTCCCTAACTTACTTCCATATTTTAAAGTACAAGCAGAGGGCTTGATGCAATTTGAACTCATTACCCCTAGTTTTACTAGGCCGGTGCTCTAATGCCTGAGCTACAAGACCGCATAGCTGGGAGAAGATATGCCATGTGTATCATGAATATTAATACCTGTGCATCAGATTTAAAGGAGCAAGTGAAGCAAGCACATCTGATAATTAGAGGCTGGTAATACAAACACTACAGGTTTTTGTTATGGCATACTTTTCATTAATGGAATACTTAAAAAAAGGTGCTGCACTATTATTAAAGTGTTCAGCAATACAATCTTCATATAGTATTTACAGGCAAATATATCTCATGGCCTGTTCCTTTATTATCTGAGGAACAGAAAGATTGGGGGAAATAAACTGTTTAACCTATGATGCTTTCAATTACATATGGTATATTTTGTTTGAGAGGCCATGGCCATGGTCAAGGAGTGCTTTTCATGCAGTGCAAAAATAGGGTGCTCCACATTTTGACTGTTTGTCACACATTGCTATGGTCTGTGTTTCACATTAGCCTCTTAGCAGGTTGAGACCTATGATGGCAGCTACTGACAGTTTACCCTTAGATAAAGCACAAGGTCTTGAACAGTTCACAGGAGACCTTTGAAAAATATTTAAAATATGTTGTGGAATTTCCTTTGAGGTTCTATGAAGAAGCAAGTAATGCTGACTCATTTCCTATAGAAACCATGAGATCCCAAGTTATTATGCTGCCCAAGCAAAACAAAGAAACTTATAACCAATCTAGTTATTGTCCAATTTCCGTATTACAGATGGAACTATTTTTTTTTTAAATGTTAGCATTTATAATGGAAAAAGTTGTCCCTTCATTTAGGTTCTTTAAAAAAAAGGGCAAGCAGTCCAGTTCTTGTGAGAGTGGGACTTAACCTGTAAGGAATATATGAGAAAATAAATCATATATCAGTGGCTCTACTTGTAGATTTTCATAAAACATTTGCTTCTATTTCATAGTTATATGATTTTATACAAAATTAGACCCCCCTGAAGTTTATTAAATGGTGTCAGCTTTTAGGTTCATAGGAGGTTACTAGGCTAGCAGCCCTAGAGCATTTACAAGCCCAGTCATTTACTCCCAAGTATCCCCATTTGTTCTATTTGGGTAGTTTGCAGAATGAATTTATGAACAGAGCAGGTCATGTGATCAACAACAGCTACTCCTGTCTGCAAAGGACATGGGTGCCACCCCAAGGGTGAATTTGCGGTCTCCCATCCAGTTATCTAGATTGCATTTGAATAGGGTCAGTGAGGATCTTTGTTTTATGTGTATAGGAAGTCTATTCCAGAGAAGTCTCTGGGAGACATATCTTTCCCTCCAGCATGTTTTGTTAATGTCACAAGCTAGGCTGAGTTCCCTAAAGTGAGTGACTCTTGTGCCATTTGACTTGCAGCTGTGCAGCATTTCCATTGGGGTAGCGTTGCAGATTGCCCTACAGGCCAGGCACAAGTCACCTCTCAGCAGCCTATAAGATACAGAGTAAAGACAGGGCTTTCAGATTGTCCATGTAGGTCATGGTTTGGAGTCCCTGTATTTTCTTAGTGAGAAACCTCTGACGTCTCACCAGCTGCTGCAGGTGTTTGGTGAGGTACATGCAAAAGGGTGCATTATCCTCTATTAGTGCTCTGGTGAGGGTGGAGTATAGTGGAGTTATAACATTCCTTGACCTGGATGCTATGCCTTTGCTTATGAGGTGTGCTACACAGAAGGTTTTCCTTACCACTGTGGAAACTTGGTAGTCAAAGTTCATATTGTTATCAACCTGTATTCCGAAGTCTTGCACCACTGGGCAGAAACTCAGGGAGATGCTGTCACTATTGTAATTTGCAGGGAATTCCATTTTGCCAATGTGAATAATAATACATTTTTTGCATTTAGGTTTAGACCATAGCTTTGACACCAATCATTTGTTTGTGTTAGCCCTTCTTGTAATATGTTGACATCACTGGGACACTTAATGATTGGTCCCAGCTTGCAATCATCAGAGAACTTGGTGAGCCAAAGGCCATCTAATTTTCCAAGACTTCTGAGAAATAGATGCCAAACAGTAAGGGGCCCACCACAGACCCCCTGTGGTACTCCACTGGTGACAGGTCTACTGGTAGAGGTAGAGTCACTAATTTTGACAGAGTGTATTCTGTGGGTGAGCCAATGGGCTACCCATCTAGCAACATAATGGCTAATCCTTATCTGGAAGAGTTTCTCAATGATGCCAGAGTGTCAAAAGCCTTGGCAAGGTTGAGATAGGCTATCTGCACTGTCTTACCTTTGGCCATGGCCTTGGTGACATCCTCAAAAAAAGTCCACCAGGTTTAGTAAGCATGATTTACCCTTAATGAAGCCAAACTTGGTTGGCTCCAGTGTTTGGAAGCTGCCTATGTCCTTGTTGATAAGGTCCATGATAATTCCTTCCATGGCCTTGCAGATGAGGCTGGTTAGACTTATGGGTCTGTAGTTCCCAGGGTCAGTTGATGGCTCCACTTTTTGCAAGAGGATTGCTGTTGCCGTTCTCCATTCTAGAGGAACATAGCCAGTTCTCAAGCTATGATTAAAGACAGCACCAAGTGGGTCTGTTAGGTCTTGTTTTAGATTGTTTAGTAAACAACCTGGGATATTATCTGGTCCTATTGAGGCCATGTTGTTTGGCCTTGGGAAGTGCAGAGATGACCTGTTCTCTAGAGATGCTAGGCAGAGGGCTGGTGTCAGGTATTCATTGGGATATGTTAGGTGGGGATAGGGGGTGAAGCTTGCACTGAATATGTTATCTAGCAGGTTGGCAATATCTTCTGGTGTAGTATGAGTGATCCCATCTACAACCAGTTCAGCACATAGCTGGACATTCTCTTTTAGACTTCAGCCATAGTTAATGAATGCCCTATGATTATAATTGGCTATGGGTGCAATTTTAGTTTCATAATTTGCTTTAGAAGACTAAAAGATTCCTGATTTTCCTGTTTAGGCTTAGGAGGGAACTCTTCCTCTGCAGAGTGATATCTCTCTTGATTTTGGACAACAGTTTCTTCTTCTTGTTATATAATTTGCTTATACTTGAAGTCCACCATGGTGACTTGTTTTATGTGAAGAATTGGTTTTGATCTCATCAGGTAGAGCAGACTTTATGCAATTGCTTAAGTGTTTGTACAGGGCATTTTTGGTACACTGCTGCATAGTGATCATTGATGTCTGCAACTGCAGGTGGTATGAGGCTTTTTATACCATCACTTAGTAGGCTGTAGTTAGCTTTAGTAAAGTTTCTTAATTTTTTGCTCCTGTGAGGGTGTCACTTCCAGTAGATACTTCAAATGAGACTGATTTGTTGTCTGACCTAACTAGGAAGGGCGTCATGCATGAGGAAGTACAGTGCCCCCCCCCCACAATGTTGGTGAATACTATGTCCAGAATATTAGCTCCCCTAGTGGGGGTTCAGATGATCTGTTCCAGAGCATTTGTGTTAACAAAGTCCAGCAACCTCTGGGCAAGCATGTTTTTGCTCGTGTATGTCCCCCAGTCTATGGAAGGATAGTTGAAATCTCCCATAATTAAGGTGCTGGCCTGTATGGTGAGGGATTCCAGTAAACGAGGTAGGTGGTGTGCTTATTCTAGTTCATGGTGGGGGATCTATATCTAGCAATGGTATGGTATGGTACTTTCCCAATAGTTAATTGGACATGGAATAGTTCAAGAGAGTCATATTGTTTGATCAATCTCAAAGTGTATTTGGTTTTAATTAAGATGGCTACACCTTCACCTTTGGTTCCTTCATGCTCATTTTAAGGTCTGAACATGTGGAAGGCACTGTAGCCTTGGTGCTGTCAGCAGCCTTGAACCACATCTCAGTAAATGCACAAACATCAGCATTCTCTAAGGTGAGGAGTGTTTCCAGGGAGTGCAGTTTCATGTTTAATCTTCTAGCATTAAGCAGCACAACCATGAGTTTGTCTCGATTAGATTTTGTTACATTGGAAAATTTGTTGTTTTGATATTGCCTAAATAAGGCACTTTAGGTGAGGACCATTGCCAGTATCCAAAAGTATAGGGGGAACAGGTGCAGACAATCTCTAGCAAAGCAGCGAGGTCTGTCTACCATATCCTCCCAGGCTGACAGATACTGGATCCCCTTGGACTGACACCAGAAGCTGAGCAAATTGTTGAAGTCAATTGTTTTTTGTTTATATTGTGACATTATCCTGGGAGTGGGTAGGATACTACTTAGGGCTAGGGACATACCTGTCTGGAACACATAATTAGATAGCGCCTTCATCTCTCTCTTCACATAGTCTCTTCACTAACCCTGAGAAATGTTCACAACACACAAAAACTTTGCAAATCTCAAGTCATTCATTCCAACAAGTACAATGACAGGGTCATAATGGTACTTGTTTGTTGAGTGACTTGAGTGCATGACTGATGTTTCATATTCTGACACCTGATAGCAGTGGACCATGACCATCTCCTTGTCCAGTCTGGTGAGGAGGACATCTGTGTGTCTCACTATGGAGTCACCTATGACCATGATATTTGATGTGTTTTGCCTTAGAGCCTTATTTCTTGAGAGACGGCTGTGTGTGTTGATATGTGTAGTGGTTTCTTTTTGTTTAGTGGTGAGTGTGGGTGGTGTGCATGTGGGAGGTCTCTGTTCTTTTGGTAGGCTTTTAGTGAGTACCTTCATGTATGTGGGTTTATGTGTCGTGACCTTATTTTGTGTGAAAAGTGAGGTTTGCATGAGAGGTGAATCATGTTTGTTGACAATCTGTTTTTTGTTTGTACATGACAGAATTCACTCCAATTCCACAGTGTATTTGCATCTCTCACATAAGTCGTTTACTTTAGGATTAAATGGTTGTCAGTATACATGAGGCAATTGCTACATTGCCTCAAAATGCCCCATCAAACAAGCTGACATGAGAAATGATGAGAAACTGCCCATCCATTGTAGCAGGATCTTTCTGAATGTAGTATTTGGGATGGAAGTGGGTTAGCTGGACCAAGTCACAAACCTCAAAAATGAAGCAGTAATTCAATTAAATGCAGTTAACAAATTATAGTGCTGGGTTAAAATATACTTATCTTTAATTTTTTTTCCAGTGGATGCCTTGGATTTCAGTGCAGACACACTCCAGACCTCTGGTTAAAGTTTCCAAATGTTCGGCAGCTGAATGCACACCCATGCAAATGTGAGGCTTATATACAATCAAATTTGAACAGTTTTTAACACAACTACCAAAGGGAAAGCCCCAAACTGAGAATTTCTCCAGCAAACCACAACTCAGATGGGTCCTGAGCTACACACTTCTGTGACAAGACTGCAGGAAGGCCCTCTTAATATAAGATGACTGGCTTAAGAGCACAGTGATACCGAACAGTCTAGAGTCATCAGGTCTGAATCTAGCCTATGCTATGTAAGGCAAGAAAACACAATTTCTACATGGGAATGAGTATGGAAGAGTCACTTAAAGATCAAAGTGAGAGTGTTTAGTATACTATTAGATGACCTGCAGTGGCATCACCCTCTGCACAAACTGGCAGCTCTTCGTGCAGCTGTGAATAGTGGAAGACTATGGAGAGCATTTACTATAGAGAATTTTAAACCAGAGAGGTTTGCTTATATGCAATAATGGGGAATCACATTTGTGCATCTGAGGTTTTTACACCAGTAGGATGAAAGACTTTTATAAAGTTAAACCCTCAGGCCAATCAGATAAAAACACAATAGGATATCAAACAGTAGTTCCTACCTTGGATGGGTTGAATATAGTTCTCTGCTCCCACCACAGTGCGAAAGAACCCTCCCAATGTAACACAAACTGGCTTTCAGCTCAAGTGCAGTAATAAATGCTTTAGAACAGAAGTAAGAATTCCTGCAATATAAGGAAATAAGTTCACTAACCCTGAGAAATGTTCACAACACACAAAAACTTTGCAAAACTTAGAAATATTTTGGCAGACTCAGGAGAACTTTGACAAACTCAGAACAGCTTTTGCAGAATACTGTTAAACAGTCTAAGACCAGTACAGTAACAAACAGAGTTTTTTAACAATTGCAGGCTGAAAAACAGTGATAAATTCAACAAAATAAATAAATGCAGCACAGAAGTGTTAAATATCACTGAAACAATTAGAGTAACTGCAAAAAAAAAACTTATATTAGCTTTGTTGGTTCAGATGGTTTTAGAAGCAATACAAGTAGAAATATTTTGGCAGACTAAGGAGAACTTTGGCAAACTCAGAAGAGTTTTTGCAGTATCTGAGGAGGTTAGGAAATATCAGAGTACTTTTAAAATGGTTTACTATCATTTGTCCAATCACACCTTGTGCGAGTTATTGGTAGAGTGAACCAAATTAGCGAAAAAAACAAAAATGACTGACACAAATGTCCAACGCAGAAGTAGAGAATACCGATTTCAGCATATTTTGAACATTCTCCACACTTCCGCAAGTTGTACTACTTTACTAAACACAGCAAAGAACATTTTTGCAGGGGGCAGCACCTCCACACCCCCTACTACTTATATATACAAATGCCAAGATCACACTACAGTGAGGAAAAGGGTATATTTCCCGATCCCTACTATTGTGCAATCTGCATTAAAATGTTGAAAGTCATAACAGTGAGTGTATTTGTTGTTGTGCATTTCAACATTTTTTTGTTCTTTCTTAATGTTGAATTCGGCATTTGGACTTATGTAAATCAAACAATGTCCGATCCCCCTTTTAATAGTAAACCTTTTAAAACAACCTAAGAGCAGTGCAGTAACAAACAGGTGGAGTTTCTTTAACAAATACAGGCTGAAAAACAGAGATAAACTGAACAAAATCAATAAATGCAGCACATAAGTATTAAATATCATTGAAACACTTACAGCAAGTGCAAATAATATACTTATATCAGCTTTGTAGGTCCACATGGTTTTAGAAGCAATCCAAGTCTTACAGGTGTCCAAGCCATGCACAAAGTAGCTCTGAGTAAATTAGCACAATCTCACAAAAATGTAAGACTTTTATGCCAGCAGGATGAAAGACTTTTATAAAGATAAACCCTTGGGCCAATCAGATAAAAACACAATAAGTTATCAACCAGTAGTTCCCACTTTGGGTGGGTTGAATTTAGCACTCTGCTCCCACCAGTGCGCAAAATAACCCTCTTAATGTAAAACAAACTAGTTTTGAACTCAAGAGCAGTAACAAATGCTTTACAACAGAACTAAGAATTCCTGCAATATCAGAATCCCTGAAAATATGTTCAATAACCCTGAGGAAATGTTCACAACACATAACAACTTTGAAAAATGTAGAAATATTTTGGCAGGCTCATGAGAACTTTGGCATACTCAGAACATCTTCTGCAGTATCAGAGGAGGTTAGGAAATATCAGAATACTTTTAAAACAACCTAAGAGCAGTACAGTGACAAACAGATGGAGTTTCTATAACAAGTGCAGCCTGAAAAACAGTGGTAAATTCAACAAAATCAATAAATGCAGCAGAGAAGTGTTAAGTATCACTGAAACAGCACAAGTGCAAAAAATGTACTCATATCAGCTTTCTAGATCCAAATTATTTTAGAAGCAATCCAGGTCTTGTAGTTACAGGTGTCTAAGCCAGGCACAAATAAGCTCTGAATAAATGAGCACAAAAAACACTCAGCACAAATAGTTTCTAATCAGGTTTTATCAGACATGATTAGGATAAAATGTGAAATGCATCAAGGTTGCTATTTGTTGCCATTGGTATTTATTTTAGCGTGTGTTTCAGAGGATTTCTTCTTAACAAATGTACAAAGTCACCTAGGAATTCCTGTGGTAGGGTAGGAAATTGTCCTTGTAACTTAGTATGCAGACAACTGCATAATATACTTAAATAATAATGTGCATCATATTGATACAGTCTTATCTAATGCAGGCAACTGTGTAATATACTTAAATAATCCTTTTGCATCATGTTGATATAGTCTTATCTACCATACAAGATATTTATTGATACTCTGGTCTGTGAGTGAATAAAAATAAATCAGTTTTTTTTTCTCTAAACATCAATACCTTGGAAGTTCCTTATAAATGACACTCTTTCCTTGTGCCAAATGACTCAAATTGAAATTGCTTAGGTATACCCATGAAGTTTAGTGGTCATAAATAACTAGAGATGAGCATTAATACATGGTAAACCTGATTTAATGTAAATGTATGCCATGGAAAATGCAAATCTTTTATTTCTTAATAAACTTCAGTTAGATAAAATGTTTATTTTGCAAAAGTTTTATACATTTTAAGGCAACTGCATTATGCTTCTGTTTTCAACATTTCCAGGTAGTGTCCCAAACTCCACATGGGATTAAAAAAAATTCCAAGAATTAGTAGAATCATTTGTTATTAAAAAATGGATGGTTTGGGGCTTCCAAACATCAATGGAAATGGCACAGCCATAACTGGATGGTATTACTGCAGGGCAAGGCAAAAAGACAGACCTATATGGGTCATCCTGGAGTTAATTTACAATTAAATATCCAAAAACAGAAAGTATTCTACACCATCCTATAAAGTGTGGGATCCTGGAGAAATGGAAATTTGCTACTGGATTCAGAGGAGAAGAAGGAAAGCTTCTAGCACTTTATTATTTGTGAATTCTATTATATGGGATGATCATTTCACATTCACTAAGTCTGCAAGTTGGTGCAGAGGTGAAGGCTGTAAGATGTAGTTCCTACAGTACAGGGTTTGATTTCCTTAGCCCTTGTTTGCCTACTGTGTGACCTTGAGCAATTCACTTAACCAGACATTGTTACTGGATTGTCCCTGAAAAGGGGTGGTGTGTCCATTGGGCTACCTGGTTAAAATGGGATTGTTATTATTATTTCCTTTGTCAGGATGGTAAACCTCTTTAATGGTGGACTGGGGTCAGGCAGATCCACCTTAGATGTGTGGTATATTAGGGACATATGGAACACTAAAACTAAGGACATAATAGACTTCAATGTATTAATCAGTTGCCATCCCTTCACAAAAATCATTAGTGACAGTACCTTCAGCTAAGTAGTATTATTCTCTCTCTCTCAGGAGATTGGTGAATTAAATATTTGCAATGGAGGAATCCTTAACTATAAAGGATAAAAAAGGTAGATCTAGGAAACAGTCAGATTTTTAAGCTAAAGGGCTTTATGATTGTGTGCACCCAATATCCCTGCTAAACCATTTGAAGATCTTAAAGTCAAAGGGTATAAATGACTACCAGCAGCACTCCAACTATCAAAATGGAAGGACAGTTTACATTTGATTAATCATAACACAGTGGCCTCTTTATTTGGCTGTAATAAAGCAAGGCTAATTTATTGCTGGAAATACACACTTGCTCAATCATACAGTAGGGATGAGGTACAGCAAAGCAATTGTTGGCACTGTCAGGCCATGAATGCACACTATCTCTACCTTATATGTGAATTCCCAAATATTATGCATATATGGACAATTATTATTAGTAACTTTCATAAAGTATTGAAAGGGGAACTACCTGATGACTCAGAGGTAAAGTTCTGGTTGCTGTTATCATTTTACTAGACGTATCCCAAGACCAGCCTTTAGTTGGATTAGAAATGTTATAATTACATTCAAGTAATTTTTTACCAACATTGGAAAGTGGGGATTACCAAGAGCAGTCATTTAACTGTTAAGTTGAAAACCTGGTTAAGTAGCAAGTTAAATATGAAACTTTGCAAAGAATGGTAGTGCATCTTCTTATATGGGTTAGCAGACTTTCAGCTTTTGTTTTTGGATCACTGCTTTTGCTTAAAAGAGTTAATAAAATAGAAATGAGTCAGCATATAAAAAACTAAAGAAATTAAGTTGCTGAAAATGCATGATGTAGGTATTTTATGTCAGGATTATATGATGAAAGAAATTTTGTTGGAGTAGTACTAACTCTACAAATGGCTTTTAATCGTCATTGTGGATGATGTTATATACTATAATAAAAACACCTCACATAGAAAAAAATACTTAAACAATACAGTTGTATTGTTTAACTCATTTTTTTTCTAAGTGAGGCATTTTTTATTTATTCACTTTTAAAAGTTTGTGGCTGATAATATGTTCACTTATCTATTAATTGTTAGGAAGGTATTCACTGCTAAGTCATGGCAAACTGGTGGCATTGAAATCTGATTGGTCAGCATACACAGCGACAAATTACCATTAGTGTTTATTACCTGGCTTACTATCAAAAGTGAATAGTATATGGGTGGCTCTCAGCCTGGTAATTCGGGGTGGTAGTGGTTTAGTACTTTGGACAAGGATAGAGCTGCAGTGTTGGAGAATATTACTGTACTTTCTTGTGTACTTGAGCTTGTGAGTAAATGAGTGAGAAGTGAGTGAGTGAGTGACTGTGTGTGTGTGTGTGTGTGTGTGTGTGTGTGTGTGTGTGTGTGTGTGTGTGTGTGTGTGTGTGTGTGTGTGTGAGTCAAGTGTGCTTATGATTTTATTTATGTAAAGTATAGCTGCTATAGGTAAGTGAGCACTGAAAAGCAAGAAATACAGATAGTGGTGAGAAAGGGGCATGGGGATTTTGGCCAAAGAGTCTATTTGTTCAGGTGTTCAATGTGAAGCCTATTTTTTGGTATAGATTTTGAAGTCCCATACCCAGGGCAGCAGTGCATATTTCCTGTATGCTCATATGGCCAAGGATTATTTAGTGAATTGCCTAGAAATACCTATTTGTGTGCCTTTTGAGTACTTTAACCTGTCCAGTATCAGTGGTGTGATGTGAGACTCTATACCTCTGGTGAATGTCAGATTTAGCATTCAAGATTTTCAGATTTAAAAGACTAAATTTGGTGATGGCAGTGGACTGTATCCATGCACCACAGCCCATGTCCACCATCTTATCTTTAGACAAGTTGGAATTACAAAATCAGCTCTATCTCTCAGTCTGAATGATGCATGTGTTTTAACAGCTTATTATTTTAAGCTAATGTTTACAGATAACAGGTATTTGTGCATCATTCCTTAAGAAAAAAGTGCCTGTGTGTGCGCGCACGCATGTGTGTGTGTGTGTGTGTGTGTGTGTGTGTGTGTGTGTGTGTAGAATTTCTATGAATCATGTCTTCATGTCTTCATTAATCGGGACATGAAATAACAGCTACAATATCGAAATTATAAAACTGTATAAGATCTCCACATCAACAAATCATCAAAGCAGTGTCAAACATAGATGAAGCAACCCCCATGGATAGAAAAAAATGTATGTAAAAAATGAAACTCATCTCTCTTTCTCTGAATTCTACAACCTCTCTTCAAAGAATAGCTCCCTTCAAACCATGATTTAGAATTCAGACGATTACATCTTAATGGAATTTAACCATTGCGATATATGAATATCTATCTCTATCTATCTGTATATACACATATGCAATATATACTTATAGAAAGGGAGTAGAATAAAATATAATCTATTACAGATGTAAGCATAATCTAATACAGATACAAACATTTAAAAAATCTATAGGATGATTACATTATCTGGAAATATTTGTAGGTTGATTATATCATCTTAATAAAGGAAACCTACCCAGACACAAAATAAATAAATAAATGAATACATACATAAAGAAAAGTAAATGTAACACACCACAGAAAATATAAGTCAAGCATGAAATGACCTAAAACACAAAATCCAGCTACAATCCAAAAATAATCAAACCAAATATAAAAATACAAAATAATGCAGGCAATTTCTTTAGTTTACTTAAATGCCTAAAAGCACACAGAGAGAAAAAGCAAAGAAAATTAAAAGAGCAAACTATTAAAGCAAACAAGCACATGAAATGCACACTACCAACCAATTAGGACAGGATTTCCACCTAAATCAAATTCAGAACAAAAATATATTAAAAGAAGCCAAAAGCAAAGCAAACATTTAAGAAAAACAGTGCTTAAAATGAAAAACTGTGCATAAAATACAGTTCTACGGGTCTATATTAGAACACCGAGCATTCAAAATGTTGAGCGTTCTAATATTGAACCCTACCAATCGATAATACCAAACAATGAACGTTCAGAACAGCGAATGTTTTCCTAGGAAAAAAATTTGCTGTTCCAAAACACATACATACAAAAGCACACCAAACAAATAGCAATCCACACACATACACCTAAAATCTTACACCTAACCCTACACTAAACTATACACACACCACTAACTATCCACTTACCTTAACCCAAACCCTAACCCTAAGGTCCATCACTATCGCACACCCACCTCACCCACGCCCTAACCCTAACTCACCTAACCCGCCCTAACCCTCATTCCACACAATCACACACATACCTAACCCGCACTCTATTGCACACTTACCTGAACCCGACCCGTAACTTTCCAAAAGAGCACTGAAAATACAGAAGCAACAGAAACAGACAACCAAATTCTTTCCCTAGGAAAGAATTTGGTTTTCTGCTTCTTCAATATTTTCAAAATGGGTCGATATTAGAACACTCGACATTTTAATTGTTCGGTGTTCTAATATAGACCCAGTTCTACAACTACAAATTACATATAAATGTAAAAGTATTACAAGTATTCAAAAAAACTGATCTCAGAAGAACACTCACCTATGTACTTATACAGAAACAGATTGAGGCAGATTAAAGTGAAACTTGACATAAACATCAAAGGGCACTACTACCATGGTATATCTTCATTAAAATTCCAAAACCACAAAAAACAAAATCAATAAAAATATAAATGCAGGAATATGAATAAAAATAAAATATTAAAATGGATATATGGAATATATGGAGTTCAGGAATTAAAACATTAAATACATGGTACTGTGAATTATGAGGTGGATTGAACTGCTTTGGTGTTTATTTATGGGAACTTGATTCATTGTAACTCTTTACCAATAGGATGCACACAAGTTAAGTGCAAGGGAAAAATATAGAAAAATAGCAGTAAAATCCAGCACCAACAACATACGCTGTTAGTCAGTACTAACAGACCCAAGGTGTAACTGATAAGACTTATTTGCATATATATTTCATACTTTAAAATTTAAAAACAAAAAATAATGCTCACTACACTCTGTTCGCCTGATAATAAACAAGACTTGTAAAATACAACAAAAAGTAATTAAAATAATTAAAATAATTAAAATAATTAAAATAATAGTTTGTTTATAGGTTTAATTGTTTATAGGTTATACTTTAAAATTTGTTTGATTGTATTCATGCTATTTATATTATTGTGTGTTAAACATGAATTAATACCATATTTATATTTATGTTTTGAACTGAGTGTTTGAAAAGGTTTTGCATGGAACATCATGTGTTATGGATAGTTTCATATTTATTAATGAAAATAATATGGTCTGCACAATTAAAAAGTCTGAGCAAACATGTCTGCTGTGGTTTGTTTCCATTTTGGTTGCCTAATACAATTTAAGAAGTATTAAATATCAATATGCTCTGCTGGTGCTAGATTTTATTGCTGCAGTATAAAATATGCTTACTCTACATTTGGTCGTAGAATGTTCTGATTTAAACAGGAATTGTCAGCATTATCAGTTGATTTCCATTTAGTCAAGCATGTGTAGGGTACTGGGGAATTTGCTCTCTTGCAAAAAATATTTGCTTTCTAAAGGTTTTGTTGTTTTATATGTTCCATTGCTATTTCTTTCCATTGGAATGCATTGTGATGAGGTTTGTTTTAAGCTAGTATTATAATCCAATGTATATGTCTACATGCATATATTTAAGTATACACAGACACACACACATAGATAGATCCATATTTGTGTATGTGCCAAACAACCTTTTCTTTTCTTGATATGTGCACTATTTACTTATTTCATTCTGTTAACTGAAATGGATCAGTGAATAAAAAGGCCTTTTTACAGAGAAGGAAAATCTTAGACTAGTTTTGAATGGGAAGCCAATAAAACAGCAAGCTTTTAGGGAGTGGGAAGAAACCAGAACACCGTAAGAAAACTAATGTAAAGATACAGCATAAAAATGTGATGCAGACAACACCCTGTGCTTAGACTGTGGAGGCACTAAGTGCTGGAAAGCAATGATCATCTGCAAACCCATGTATTTTTTATGACCATTTAGGCACAATTTTCTATACTGAGTTGTGAACAAGAATTCTTGGTCTTGCTAAGGAAATTCTTCAAAGCTGCATGAAATTCATGCTAACACTAAACAAGTCAAAATCTCTTCAATACATTTCTTTGTCTTCTTTACTTTGAATCTTTATCACATACTTCTCTTTTTTATTTTCTTCTGCCTTCTTTTCTGCTACTCCACTTTTGCCTTTTTTCTTTCTCTGCATATCTTTTCTTTTCCATCTCACCACTATTCTTCATGATTATCTCTGCATCCTCCTTTTGTATTTTCTCTATAATGTCCCCCCAGGAAACATCTCCTTCATTTTCTGTCTCACTCTGCACCATTATTTCTTTAAGTAGATCATCTCACAACCCTCCCAACTGGAGGTTTGCAATTATATATCTATCATTTGCTGAGACATCTCCATCAAACAGTTTTTTTGAAACATTTCCTCAGAATCCTGCACACATTCTTCGATCTTGATATTTGCTTTCATCTTCATTTCTTTCATTACTCCATCAGCTCCGTCTCTCTCCATCTGCCTCCCTGTTTCTCTGGGCCATCTATGCACCTGGAATGGAAACAGAAAGTGCTCCTCCAAAATGGGTCCCACTCACAACAATGAAGAGTAGCATTTTTTTTATTTTATAAATACATATATATCACAGATTATTTACATATTTACACATTTTACAACTATTTACATATCTTCAGACATTTACATTACTTGTTCAAGCATTCCCCCCCACACTTATCTACAACCAAAACCATCTTTTCCAATATCTTTGCCAATGTCCATCTCCCATTATATTTAATTTCTTTGAAATTTTCATTCCATATTGTCCATGCAACATAAAAAATAATGTTGTTCATCTTCTTTATTTCTTGTCTTTGTGCTCCATAATAACCATATTATATTATCTCCATATTTAACTGATCATATTTTAAATACTTTTTAACCATGTCATGCTTACATATTTCTACCCATAATTTCTTAATTCTGTCACATTTAAAAAAAAACATGATCAGACATTTCTATTTCTTCATACTTATTACAAATCTTGTCTTGTTTTCTCTTATACTGCATATTATCTTTCATGGGCAATTTTCATCTTGATAATCACCACAAAAAAATCATTACATTCTTTTATTTTTTTGTCATTTTTATATCTTTTTAATACAGCTTTTTTTCTTATTTATTTAAAGATCTTTCCATTGTCCAAAAAATAGAAAAATTCTTCATTACTCTATTATATTATTCCTTCCTATTCTTCTTTATTACATTCTTTTTATTTTCCATAATAAAATTTTATTCTGATATTCATTTATTTCATCATTACTCCTTTTTCCTCTTTTCTTAACTTCAATTCCTTCCCATACATCTTTATATTTGCAATACATTATTATTTCTATCAAATGTTTTTTTCTTCATAATACTAAAATTTGTTTAAACTTAAAGATACTGCATTCTCAGTAGTATTAATCAAACATAACCCCCCCCTTGATCTTCTTTCATATACAGTGTTCTTCTTTTAACCAGGTTCAGCCTAGATCCCCAAATAAATGAAAACATTAATGTCATTAGTTCTTTTTCATATTTTTTTTTTTTTTTTTTTGTGGAAAAGAAGGACATTTGATAACTAACTGTGACAAAAGAAAATGGTGTATTTGTGGGGAAATGGGACATGGAAAAAATGTGAATTGACATTATAAATGTAACAAAATTGGACATTTATGGATGGATTGCAAAAATGAAAGTAACAGTAAGGAAAAATAAAAAGATAGAGAAGAAAATGAACAATGAGAAGAAATTTTAGACATAATAGAAACAGAAGAATAACTAGAAGAGGAAAAATAATAAAGAGGATATAGAGGAAGGTTCTGAAATAAGTATGAAGAAAGATATAAACTGTGAGGTAGTAAAAGAGGAAAAAAATAATTCTATTGATGAAAAGGTAAAAGACAGAACAATAAAATTTAAAGGGATAAAAGAAAGGAAATGGATGAAAAGGAATAATAATATATATATATATATATATATATATATATATATATATATATATATATATATATATAGACAGAGAGAGAGATAAAGACTGCGACTTGATATAATGGTTAAGGTGTTTGACTCACAGATACAAGGAAAGTATTTAATTCTCACATTTGTAAAGGAAATTGATTAGCCTTAGAATGACATATTAAAAAATCAATCCCATTAATTAGCTATGAAACCATGAACCTAAAGAAAATGAAAATTTTGGAGTCCTTTCTGTAAATATGAATAGTATTAAGAACATAGTAAGAAGAATAGGAATTCTGGAGTGGTGTAATATATGTGTTGCAGATATAATTATAGTAAAAGACATAATATTTTTAACAAATGGAGAAAGATTACAAACAGAAATACTATGGAGAGGAAAGGCAATTTGGAATTTAGGAAATGAGAGATGTTCTGAAACATCCATATTCTGTAGAAATACCATAAAGATATTAGATGTAACTTCAGCAAAAATTGGAAAGTTAACCATAGTAGATTTAAAATGGAAAAAACAAGTTTACAGAAATTAACACTGTATGCTTCTACTAACTGCAAATACAGGGAGAGCTTATTTCATTAGATTTTAGACTGCATAGTGATAAATAGGAATATTATCATAATAGGAGACTTTAACTGTGATTTAAGAGGAAGTATAAAAGAAAGGAAATGATGCAAGAAAAATGTTAGAAGCTGTAAGATGTGATACGTTACACTTTTGGGACAAAAATTCATGGACTTACAAAAGAGGTATGTATAGAACTGAACTTGATTATTTTCTAGCATCAGAATATTTACAGGTGAAGGGGAGATAGTTGAAACAGGATTTTCTTACCATCTTGCAATATGGCTATAGATACAAGAAAACAATGAATACATTAAATATATATTTAGACCATATTGATAGAAAGTACTTTGACAAAGAAAAAGAGGTACATGAAAGAAATAAAAAAAAAGAGTTGTTATATAAACAAAGATATCTTTTACAATGAAAAAGAGAAGAAGTATCAAGTTACTTAAGCAGGTTAGCTAATGAAGATGGTAGTGTAATGAGAGAATAAAAATGTAAAAGGAGAAATAGAAAGAACTCAGGAAAAGATTAAGAATAGTGTAGTACAATATGTACTAGAAATTTCTAATGAAAAATTAAGGTACTGAAAAAAATGAAGAAAGTAAAAAAGTTAATAGAAAAAAAGAATAAAGAATTGGAAAATGAGATTTATTTAAATGAGCTAGATAAAGTATTAGGACAAGTAAATATAGATTTGGCTGCAGGCCCAGATGGAATAAGATATGAAATGTATACAAATTTAAGGGATTTACAATATATATATATATATATATATATATATATATATATATATATATATATATATATAAAATATTTTAATGAATGGTTTATTAAAGGTTTTATATGTAAAAAAATTATGAAGCAGAACACTTTCATATGGAAAAGGGAAAATAGAAAATAATTTAAAAAAAATGGAGACCAATAGTATTGAATAATAATCATTATAAGATATTTATGAAAATAATCCAAAAGAGATGTGAAACTAAAATGGTAAATATTATAGAAGATATCATATATACTATAAAGGGGAGAGTTGTCAAAATTATTATTGATAGAAAAATTGTGAATGATATTATGAACAAAAAAGAAGAAGTGAAAATCATGATAGGAGACTTTAATAAGGAATTCGACACAATTGGACATGAAATATTATGGGTAATAATGAAAGAATATAATATAAGTGAGAAATAAAGCAATTATGTATGTCAGCATATAGTAATAATAAATTACAAATTCTTGTAAATTGCTTGTTAAGCCAAGAGGTACATATGAAGAGTGGTATAAAACATGGACGACCAATGAGTTGTACACTCTTTGCATTGTTTATGAATGTGATAGTATGTGAAATAAATTGCAAAATGAAAGAAGTGGGGTATATAACACCTGAAGGGTTAAGAATTCCAGTTATTTTAACATATGCAGATGACAATATACTAACTGCAATAAACTAATTTTGGACAAAAAAAATAATAATTGGCACAGATGAGTGTTTTGAAATGGTCGGGGAGAAAATTAAAGGTTTATGTGATGCAGTACAGATCAGGGGGTGTATATTTAAAAATAAATGACATTTCTGTGTTAGGTATAGCATGTGGGTATGAAAATTTAATTAGAATTCAATGGGAAAAAAATAATATAAGAAATAAAGCAAATGTGGCCTATAGACCAATCTCCAAACCTGTCCTAATGGAAATGCTGCACATCTGCAAGTCAAATGGCACAAGAGTCACTTGCTCTAGGGATCTCAACCTAGTTTGTAGCATTAACAGAATATCCTGGACAGACAGATATGTTTCTCTGAGATTGGTGATTCTCTGTAATAGACATCTTATGCTCCTCACTGACCCTATTCAAATGCAACCTAGATAATTGGATGGCAGACCACAAATTCACCCCTGGGTTGACACCCATGTCCCTCATGGGCAGAGCTAACTGGTGTTGATCACAGACTTGCTTTATTCATAAATTCATTTTGCAAACTACCCAAAAAGAACACATGGGGCTACTTGGGATTAACATGGCTAGGCTTGTAAAGGCTCTAGGGCCACTAGCTTAGTAACCTCCTATAAACCTATGAACCTATGTCTTTTCTGAAAACACATATACATTATCATTCAGAAAAAAGGCTTGTATGATACACTCAGCACTAATGTGGAAAATAGTATACTCAGCAAGTGTATTTATGCTGTCAGCAGTATTGAAAATGAATTATTGCAGATTTGTTTCATTTATTTGCGGTTCTACATTAAACACAGTAAAAAGAGGAGTTTGTACGTAAATTAGGAAAAAGGATGTTTAGTGTTAATTAACTCAGTGGTATTTGCTGCGTCATTAAATTTGTACAAAGTGTTAAAGTAGATAAATGAAAAAGATGAGAGATTAGTAGTAAAACTGTATAAATAAAGCATGATAAATTTTGGGGCATGGTAAAAATGAGTAAAAGAGAACAAGAATGTATAAATAAAGAAATAAAATGTTAAATTTTTTTTCTGGAAAATAAAAATTGATGATACAGAAAAAGATAGAATAGTATGGTATAAGAATGTAATGATAAAACATCACTATGTCAAACCATGGGAAAATCTAATGGATAAAAAAATTAAAGTTATACAAATAAGAAAGCGTGTAATCAGAAAAGTAGAATGCCAAGATTTTTTGTGGAGACTGGTGATAGATAAATTGCCAGTAAAAGGAAACATGCCATATAAAAAGAAAAGTGATAAAATACGTTTACATTGTCAAGAAGAAGAAACTATGGAACATGCATTTTTCAAATGTAAAAGACTAAAAATGTTATAGGGAAAACTATGTAAAGAAGATATAAAAAAAGTAGATGAAATAAACATGGGTATGATTAAATATGGATATTATAAGAATAGAAGTAAAAAATAAGTTAAAAGAATAGATAAAAAGTTATTTTATGTTATATGGAATGAAAGAATGCATGAAATTATGTTTTAATGGTAAATGGATTTTAGCAACAATTCAAAGTTAAATCAGATGGTGGTTATGGAAAAAGGAGTTGGGGTCTAATAGGGATGAACATTTAGCATGATTGTTTAGGAAAGTATGAATATGTGTTTGTAAAAATGTAAATATTTGTAAATATGCATGTATTTTGTAAACAAGAGGTTTTTTTTGTATATAAAGAAAGGACCCCTACTCATTTGTGAAAGGTTGCCAATTATGTATGTTCCTGCTTCCATTCCTGTCATGGAGGCATCTGTGAGAATCAGAGACGTAGTAGAGGAGAAGGAGAGGGTTTATTTGTCTGATGTGCTAAAGACGGTTAAAGAGAATTAGAATTTGGTTGTTATTCATGAATTACAAATAATCAGCATTTAGCTTCTTGACAGAGGTTTCTGCCAGTAGACTGCAAATTTTGGAAGTTTATTTTATTTTATTTATTTTTACATTTGTTAACTGGGTTAGTCCAACTGGGCCCAGAGAGCCCTTTTTCAGTAGATACCCAAGGAGAAAAGCTGAAGGTAAGTAAAAAATAAGAAAAAAAACTAACAATTCAAGTTGTAAAATACTTATTACAAAAACAGAGAGAAATATACAATATGAATATACATAAAGCAAAAGTACATTATTTTGAGAATGCAGTAGCAATATGTTTGAGAAATTTGGTTAGCATTAAGTTATTTACAAGGAATGTAGCAATGCCTAAAATAAAAAAAAAAATCAGAGTGACATCATGACATAGTACAACAAAGATGCATTTAATACCACAGGAACTTACTACAGAGAGAGTAATATATGTAAGTTTAGGTAGATACCAGGCAGATATGTTAATTGAGAGAAGAAGAAAAATTCATTAGGTAATGAGTTGCAGTTGATATCAATGATGGAGAAAGGTGAACTAATAGAGAGCTCAGAGGTTTTCAGGTCAGATATAGTAGACGAATATTTTGGAGAGAATGGTTCGGAGGACACTGTAGTTGGTAAAGTAAAAGAAGAGTCTGCACTAAGGAAAGCATTTGATATGGTAAGGAGAAAAGGGCGAACAAAAACAGGCATTGTAGCCAAAGTAAAAATAATGAAGATTTACTGTTTGGGTTCATATTAACAAGGACAAAACAGTGATGCTTTTGGAATTCTATGCTAAAGATATTTGGTCCTTGTTTCATTTGGAAAAGGGCATTTCTGTAACATTTCTGCTGATGCTGAAGTTTTAATGAACAAACTAATGTTTTTGTGTAAATACAAAAGGTACATTTTTTCCCATGGAACAATTATATATTTTCTAGTTAAGGAAATAGGTTAAATTTTTGGGCAGGTTAGGAATGATAAAAATTGAGATAAATGATTTAAAAAAGTAATTTCACAAATGTATCATTTTGTAGCCAATATTAAGAAAACAAATGATAAAAGGTTATGAAATAGAGTTTGTAAATGGGAAGCATTTTTGTTTGAATCCAAAATGAATGCTTTTTCCATGGAACAATTATATATTTCTGGTCAAGGGAACAGGTTGGATAAAAATGTTTTTGGTCAGTTTAGTACTGATGAAATTGAGATGAGTGACTTTAAAAAGTTGTTTTCACAAATGTGTCATTTTGTTACCAATATTAAGAAAACAAATAATAAAAAAGGGGGTATGGAACGGAGAGTATGAATTGGAAGTGTTTTTGAAAGGTGAAAATCACATTGTAAAACATGTGCCCAGTGGAATTTATGTTGCCAGCAATTGGATAACAGTTAGATACTCTAGACAGCCTAAGGCATGTTATTTTTGTGGGCATTTTCTCATCTTATTGATAAGTATAGTAAGATAAGATGTAATCAGTGTAGTCAGCAAGATCATATGATGAGGAGGCATAAAAAAGAGTACAGCTTGTGTAACAAAGAAGGCCATTTTTGTTTGATTGTAATAGTGGGAAGTTGGATAAAATTAAATAATGAGACTAAAAATGTTGATGGAGTAATTATAGAAAAAGGTGAAGTTAATGAAGAAGGCTAAGTGTTGGGGGAAGATAAAGGTAGAGAAGAGACTATTGATGAATCTAATCAATGTGAAATGGATATAATAAATGAGGAAGGATGAAAATTTGGGAGGTGAGTTTGAGAGTCATAGGTCAAGCTGGAGAAAGGAGTGTGCAACATGTAAAAATGTCTATAGGTGCTAGGTTGAGAATGAGGAACAGAACATTTAGAAATCTTTCCTCAAAATTAATAAAGGCAGAAAGAGTAATATGGGAATTGCTTCTGGAAATGTAAATAATTGGATTAATAAAGCTAGGGGAGTTATTTTGCAGTGATGTAATAAGTGTGCTTCCGATACTATATGTTTGCAGGATATTAGGTTTATATCTGCAGTTGATAGGTTGCACATTGTGATGTTTTGGAATGGTAAAATGTTGTGGAATTTAGGTAAAGATAGGTGATCTGATATAGTAGTTTTGATTAGTGAAGATGTTAAAATGTCTTATTTTTTTTTCTGGGAAAGTTACGCTTGTGGATGGAATATGCAGTATGGATGTACTCAGGGTTATAGCGATCTAGTCTTTTACGGGAGTAAAAGAAAGGGGAGTTTGTTTGCTAGTTTAAAGTTTTATATTTTAGTTAATATAAAGACAGTATCAATGGGGATTTGAATTGTTTAAGGAATTGTAAGAAGATGATTGGGGACAAATGTAAGAAAATTAAAAATTCATGAAGTATGACAGGTTAAAATTATAGGGTGATAGTTTGCGGATTTTTTAAACAAGGGATAGGATAACTGAGATTGATTACATTTTATATTCTTATACAGTGTGTTAAGCATGTGTAAGATTTTTTTTGGTTAATCTTTTTTTTCTGATCACAGACTGATATGGATGATGAGTGGAATTAATAGGGAAGCTACTCTTGATGACAAGGGTATTAAGAGATTAGTTTACTGATGAGAAGGTATCAAAAAGGAAATGGATTTATCATGGATAAAATATTCTATGAGGGAATTTTATTTCTCTTGGATAGAGTGGTAGGTAGCATTTTAGAAGTACAGGTCCATATATTTAGAATTAGAGTTGGAGAAAGGAGATGTTAAGATGCATAGTGCAAGTTTTATAGGGAAATGCATATTTAAAATAAATATATATATATATATATATATATATATATATATATATATATATATATATATATGGATCCCATTTGTTCAAACAAATTTACATTTCATCGAAAAATAAATTTGCGAACTCACGGGAAAGTGCATTTTTTCGAAAATGCACTTTCGTGTAAGAACAGAATTAAAAAAACAGAAATTAAATAAAACATGCAGTTTGCATGTTACTTTAGTTGTACATCAATGTTTAGTGTTGATGTACAACTAAACAAACTATTGCTGAGATTGTGGTGCAGTGGGGATAAGGGAATATTCTCTTTTCCCATTGTAGTGTGATCTCAGAATGAAAATATTAAAGTAGGGGTGTGTGGGGGTGCAGGGGGGATTGCCCCCCCCCTGCATAATTATGTATAGTGTGTTGTCTTTTTTTTTTTTGGTTTAGGTTTTAGTGGTTTTTTTTTTTTTTTTACACAAAAGTACATTTTCGAAAAAATGCACTTTCATATAAGTGAGTTTTCCATATAAGAATGCTAGGGTAAGGGTTTTGATAAATGGATGTTTAAGTTCTTATATTGTTATGAGGAAAATGGTGAGGTAAGGGATACCCTATTACTGGGTTATTACTTGCAATGGTTATGAATGCAGTGGGACATAAGATGTACATTTATTTGGCTGAAGGGAGTATGATGTTAAATAAAGTGTATGTATTGTGAATTGCATTTTTATGCAGATGATGTTATTGTTACTATTATAGCTAAGAAGAAATGATGGATGGGAAGACTGTTACAGTGTGTTTTTGAAGGATTAGGGGTTCGAGTTAAGTAATGATAAAAGGTATGAGTTAGGGGACAGAAGTAAGGTAAAGGAGTGTTTCCTTCACATAAAATGAAGTTAGTTTGTAAAGGGTTAGGTTTAGGGAAAAAAGGGTTGTTGAAAAACAGTGGGATAATATGATAGAAAAAATAAAGAAGTTGTAAAGATATAAAAAGCTTTAAGGTTGTCATATAAAAATACTTTTTTATTAATTTAGGGAAATTTGGTTATTGGGCTACAGTCTAAAATATTCCAAGTAAAAGAGAAAATACTTTTACAAGCAGTTTTGTTATTGTTTTTTGGAATTCTAGGATAAATCTGGTTAAAGGGGGTGTTATATCTACAGAAAATAATGAAGCTGATTTAGGGTCAATCAATTGTATTGTCTATACTTCTTTGAGCCTATATGAAGTTTTAGTGGATATAGAAAATAAAAAGGAATTGCTGCACATTTTTTTGGCAATGGGGATTGTTGGAATTATTAAGGACAAATTGAATAGGAAAAAGTAGAAGGGGGCTAGAGAGATAAAGGACTATCAGTCAAAAAATAGATTATGAGATTTGAATGAGAAGAGTAAAAAGAGTTCATGAAGAGTATGAAATAATGATATTGTGATGGGATGTTCTATTGCTAAACCATGGGAATAATTGCATAAGGATGTTATTTATGTGATTAAAGCAAGGACTAAGAGATTTGAGAATATCTTGTGTCAAGATTTTTTGTGGAGGTTAAGTATAAATAAATTACAGGTGAAAAGAACTTTGGTATACAAAAGAATGTCTCAAAGATTATGTTTATTCTGCTATGAACTGGAAACTACAGGGCATGTTTTTTGCATTATGAAAGGATGATGACATTATGGAGAAAGTGTTTTTACACAATGCAATCTGGATGATATAAAACAGGTGGAGGATTTAGATATAAATATGATTCTATATGGGTATTATTGGAAAAGATTCAACAAAGTATAGATATTATAGATTATATATTATATGGAGTCATTTGCAATATTTGGAAAGCAATACTGAAAGAGGTCCCATTTAATAATATTTGAGGAATGCCAGATATAATGTTCAAAGTCATCCTATCCTAAAGATAATAAGAAAATGGGTTTGGTAATATAATTATCTATCATTGACAGATATAATATTGCTGTGAAATATAGTATCATATGGATGTATCAACAAGAATGAGGAGATAACGAACAATTTCATTGTTTAGTATGATCTCATGAAGGTGTTTTTAGTGTGCAAATAATGGACCCCTACCTTCTTCAATAGGTGCAGTGGGATTTTTTACATCCACCTGAGCTATCACCTACTAAGGTAGATGAGCCTTGGTTTAACATCCTAAGGGGTGCTGCACCCCCCCCCCATAAATGCACTGCAGTGGCAGCAATCTGCCTACCTGGTGGGGGAATGGAACCCCAACCTTCAGCACCAGAGGTGAATTTGCTACCTGTTGTGCTACTGACATTGCTAATCAGGTTTCCACCTCAGTGAGTTGCCTGTATTTGGCTTGAGCACTCAGCAACAGGATCCAATTTTAATATATTTTGTATGTAATTTGTAGTTATGGACATGTTTACTTCTTGAGGCTCCCATGTTCATTTATCAGAGCTAGAAGACTGAATGAAAGAGGCAGAACTGTGGTTCAACCTGCCTTGCTTAGTGTTAGAAGTTAATGAGCTAACTGCAATTAAGAAGTCAGGTTTCTCTGTTCAGTACATAAAACAACTATCAGTGAATCATCAGCAAGTGTACAGACAGACAAATGAGAAAAGTAAGATGACAAGGTGGTTTTAAGCACATTACAAAAATAGGTATTGCAGTACCTTTTGGACGGAGATATGAAGAAATGAGCACCAGAAAGGGCCAAAAAGGGCAATAAGTACTACATGACAGGTTTTATTAGCGAGTGTTTTCTGCTATCATGTTCTGTTTCAATGCTGCATAAATTCAAGGCCCATACTCCTGCAACTTTTTATTTTTATGTGAATTTTACATAGGAATCCAGCTAAGTTATAGAGAGATGTTCATTTTTTAAGCAGTCATTAAGTCATCACCTTGTTTATTTATCATGTGAATACAGAACATTTCAAAACTTATCTTATTATGGAGAAATTACCTAAAACAAACATGCCATTTACATGCAGACGTGCCATTTTTCAATCAAGAAAAACAATGCACAGCACTTTCTCATCACTGTCTCATCAGTATGAATATAGGAAACATTTGCTTGAAGATGTGCCAAGTCTGTTTTAATTAGAACACTCTACATTAATTTATACTAGTTTTCATCAGTCTAATTCTGTAATTGTGTTCTAATTATATGACTCATAATTGTTTTTGAGCTAGACAAGCACTTCAGTCATCCTATCCTAAAGATAATGGGGAAATCAGTTTGGTAATATAATTAACTATCCTTTACAGATATAATATTGCTGTGAAATATAGTATCATTCACTATAATATTGATTAAGCAGTAACAATGACATGAGATATCCTCTAGATTCAATGATGTCATGACATCTTTCTCTATAATCCCTTTCATTACTTTAAATATCATTTAACATACAGGACACAATTCCCCATGCACATTTAGATCAATGAAAGTCATGTTACACAGTGATCTTTACAAAAACATGAAGTGTAGTACCTTGCACCACCAGCAGCATAGAAGGTCATCTAACCACAAAGTTTGTAGGCTGTAGGCTACCATCATGATCTGTGATGTGTCAGACATTTTCTTCTCCATAGACAAAGACAGAAATATAAGTAAACACTCATTACTTGATAACTTCTGTATAGCAAAAACAGCTTCTAACTGGTGCTCTAATTATTACACTACAGGGGTGTCAAGATTTCTGCAGTACATTTCAAAGCATTCTTCATGGGTTTTATAGGAGGTCTCAAACCCAGTGCATGTCACTGTTACTAGAATGTTAGATAAAGCTGTTTATCTTGCAGTGAATATCCTTTGTCAGATTCCAGTCTCCGTGTCGATCCATTTAATAAGGTAATTATTTGGAGACTGAAATGTAATACTTTCCCCAAAACTCAGCGGGTACTTCCTGTTACATGTAATCACCTGTACCAAACTAGAACTGTATTTAGCAGAGAGCTCATTGCAAAATATCTTGCTATGAATGAAGTGAAGGGAAAACAGTGAACCACTAGTCCCATATCCTGTAATATTTCCATTTATTAAATTTATAACCAAACCAAGCAGATTTTGTAACTTACTGTACTGCCACAGTGTTAAATACACATCAAAAGAACTTAAGAGCAAGGCAGGAAGAGTAGGGAAGATGTTGTTTTTCTTTCGACTTTTCCTGGTTAGGGGTTGCTACAGTGGAAATCCGATGCGCTAATGATTGGCAGTCGATTTTTATGGAGCCGTGGTGCCAGCCCGACGCCCAACCTTCAATGAAGGCATGCCCATTCACGCATGTCTTTTGAACGCCACTTGACTGTGGGGAGGACATGCAGACTCCACACAGAAGGTGAGAATTGAACCGGAGAGCCTCTTGCTGTGAGGTGACAATGCCACCGCTGCACCACCGCGGCTAGTCAGAAAGCATAGGGAAGATGCCTTGATTAAAATATTGGGTTGGCATAATGGTTAATACCTCCCAAATGCAAAGCACAGAGTTTGATTCCCTCCTTTGAGGGAAATTGGCTAAGCAGTGAAGTATGAAATATGATTTTTTTGTTTGGTCAGGTCAGTGCAATGTAGTAGGGAGAAAAACAAAAGAAAGATGAATAATAACAATGCAAATGTCCACCATTGGTCTGTTTCAAAAGTGATTGAAACTAGAAACACAAATGATAAAAATGGCATAAATTTTACTGTGCTTTTAATCAGAGCCTTTATAAGACAGTTGATTTAAACATAAATAGAAAATGCATAAACCCCGTAACCTGATTTCTAAACATATGCTTGCAGTCAAGTAATGCAAATTTGTTTATATGAAAAGTTTATCAGTGTAGGAGACACAAACTGAATTTTTGTACTGCCATGTTTCTATTTAATGAACATTATCACTACTGACATTTTTATAAAACAAAGTCCATTTGAGATAGTACAAACACTGCCTAAAATACAGTAAGTATGAAAAAATGGAACTTAGCATATGGACAATTGAAATATTTATTTAATTGATTTTTTTTGATACATCTGAGTCAGTATGAAATTTTCTCTACTGTAGCTATACCCACACATTAACAGGCAAACTCCCTTGATCTTGCATTGCTGTCTGCCATAAATGCTAAACTTTTATTTTTGACTGACACTGTATGCAATGAGATATCAGTGAATGAAGTAAGGCAGGTTCTTTTGCAAACCACATGCACTAAACTCAGTCTGTTACACTGCATCTAAAGCATTGTATGTCAAATTAGTACTATAAACTGAATGTAGTGAACTCAAAATCATATGTAACCGATGTTCCCAGATTTTAAAGGGATAAATGAATGAATGAGTAAACAAATACATAAAGACATAATTTACTAGGTGTAAGAAAGCATGACATCAGAGCAGATCTGATTAGATATCTATTATTATAAAACATGCATGTTGTTACCTGGGCATTATTTGTTTGAGATAACAGTTCCTGAAGTGAAAATGAACCCAAGTACCCATAGCTGTACTGTAGTCCCCTATTCTTCTTCAAAACAATCACATTCGTTTTTGTTGCAGCAAGTGCCAAATTTCATTGAATTTATACAAACTTGAAACTGAATCTCCACTTGTCAGTAGGAATACTACAACTGGTCTCTCATTGGCCTAGTGGGGCTAACCTGGTCAGCAAAGTTAAAATAAATAAAAATAAATGTGCATTTTTATTCAGTGTAAGTAGAAGATGCAGCTGTGAAAAAGGAAGAAAAGTAACATATATCATATCTCTCAACCTGGAAACATCAAAAATCTGGACAAGGCCCATGAAAAATAGGTACAAATCTGTACACTGATTAACATCAAATTTGCATACATAATTGTGTAACCATGCCCACTCCAATGGAATTGTGGGATACCACATTTCAAATGCAAATTAAGGAACAGACAACCAAAATATGGTACCAGAGTCCCCCTGCAGCCATTCCAATGCCCCATTACCTCTCTATTATGCCTCATTTACCATAAACACTAATGTGTGCAAACTGCTTTAATTCTACAATGAATATTTAGGTTTTATTTTTACATGTTATAGCACAATGCACAAACACTAACAGACATATGCTAAACAAAGCAATACTGACTCACAATGAAAACAGACTTAGCATTAAAACTTCTCTGCCCTTGAAACTCACATTCATTGAAACAGCAGTGAAACCCACACCACATCCAAAGAAAATGCATCTGGCCAGTGGTAGATAAGGATTATCTTTGGGCTGTTTTCAAATCATTGGCCTCTTGCACACAAAACAAGAAACATACATGTGTTCTTTGATACACCTTCCTGACTTTATTAAATTATATTCCTTGTACAGCACACTTGTTAGACAGAGCGCATTTTAAATTTATTGTATGAACATTTTTGCAGTAGGCAATGGAACAATGCATGAACCAATAATGACAAAACTGCCCAATTCAGAGCATTTCCATCACAAAAGTCTACTCCCACACCCACACAATACATATAGATATATATATATATATATATATATATATATATATATATATATATACCGGTGTACTTTTGAAGAATGAAAGTTCACTACTTTGAAATTCAAAAGTACACCTACACTAATGCGAAAGTGCACTTTCACGAACATGCTAGACCGAACGGGCTAGCAGTCACGGTCCTTAGGGTTAGGGCATGGGTCATGGTAAGGGGATAGCCCTACTAGCTATCCCCTTACCCTAACCCTTGTCTTAACCCTAAGGTTCGTGATTACCGCACAACAGTTTAAGACATTCCAAATCAGGCTATGTCCTCCAATGTGGTGCGATAGTCACGGACCTTAGAGTTAGGGCACGGGTTAGGGTAAGGGGATAGTTAGTAGGGCTACCCCTTACCTTGACCCCTGCCCTAACCCTAAGGTCCATGACTGTCGCACCACAGTGGAGGACATAGCCCATTTTTCAATGTCCTTCACTGTGGTATGGTAGGTTTGGTCTAGTGAGCTTAAGCAAAAGTGGACTTTTGCTTAAGTGGGGATGTACTTTCCCATTTCAAAAAAGTGAATTTTCATTGTAGGAAAGTACACCCATATATATATATATATATATATATATATATATATATATATATATATATATATATATATATACAAAAGCCATAGGCATCTTGCACAGCTTCTTGCACTTATTTTCAATTTCAGTTTGTTTGTTTTTTTTTTTTTTTGGGGGGGGGGCAAACATTTTGGAAAGTTACTAGAATAAAATGTTGTGTTACCACACTGCATTTCACTGCCATGTCTTGAACCCAGGACCCTATGCACTACAGTCAGAGCAACATACCACTATGCCAAATCAGCAGTTTACTGAAAGATAGGAAGAGTGAAACTTAAATGGCTATCATTTAGTGAATCAGTTCTCACGTCACACCATAGCTCTCAACCCCTTAACACAAAAAACCTGGACAAAGCCAATAATAGGTGAATAGAGAAGTCACCTCTCACTTCTCCCCATAGCTCTTAACATCTTGGCACAAAAAACCTGGACAAAACCAATAATGGGGAATTACTGCCCCAACATGGGGTCAAATACATCTTATAAACTTAGAAAATTGCTAGAATAAAAGGATTTGTGTTACCATTTATTTTCTGAAGAATATGAAGCCCGAAATTAAAATGCCTGTCATTATTTAATTAAATCAATCCTTCAATGATTTGCCACAAAAATCCAGAAAACCACAGATTTTACGAGGAATGGATCAAAAATATGAGGCAGAAATTCACAAGTGTTGGTGGCTAGGGACTTTAGGACCTTTTTACCTTGTACACAAGGTATACGGTTTGAGCAGGTGTATTAAAGTGAGGCATGTTTACACACACACACACACACACACACACACACACACACACACACACACACACACACACACACACACACCTCTTCAGTCAGAATAGAGAAAAGATATTTCCTACATCAGTGTTCAGCCAGAATTCTTTCTGTCCAGGACACTTCTGCTTGCAAAGCAGATCCATTCCAAAGCTCGCTGCTCATATCTGGACTGCTTGCAGATAAATAACTGCTGTAACTGATCCATTTGAATAAAAGAATAACCTGCTCGTAGATACTGATCCATCTAAATAAATACCGCTAGCATTTGGACTTCCCAAAAGAGATACATGCTCGCTCGCAATTGAATAAAAGAGATCCATTTGAATAAAACATAACTGCTCATTCCGTTCCTAAAAGAGATCCATTTGAATAAAAACATTTCCCACTCTGTCTGCGTACACTCAAAGTGAGCCCTTGAGCTATTCCAACAGGCTGGTAGCCCTGACAGAGCTGACATCATTGCGCACGTGATGACATCAGCTCAAACAGCGAAAAAATTAATAATAAAAGAAACCTGGGGGAAAACATCAGAAATGAAAGGGTGTCACTCAGGAATCATGGCACCCCATTATTTGAACCCCAAAACTTGGTAAAAAATGAGTAATTTGGTACGAGTGGAAGGTATGACGTGTATCCAGTTTTGATACTCTGGTACTCTTACAAATGAAAAAAATGTATCAGTGCTGCTGATATAGTGAATGGAGTTGAGGGCAAGAAAAAAACTTCTGGCCCTGTCTCCTTCAGGGACCCTGTTTTCTGTCATCACTTCATGTATACTCAAAGGTTCATAGCGTTCAATATCAAACCTGCAGTCTAGTGTACTTCTAGAAACTTAACTGAAATAATCTATTCACATATTTCTTTCATCTATAAAACCATCTAGTAATTTCTTAAATTTAGACAAGAGACCTGTGTTGTTTGTCCAGGCATTGTAGATTGTTATAAAATCTTGGAAGATGCCTAAACTATTCAATGTTTTCCCTTGTCTATATTAAGTTTCAGCACCACCTTACCTGCTCTGGTGCTTTTTATGTCATATATGATACACACATACACACACACACACACACACACACACACACACACACATATATATATATATATATATAGGTCTACTTCAATTCACTGACATTCATTTCACTGAGATCAAATCACCTAAAGTTCACAACACTGACAACTCATTTCACTGAATTGTAAAATACAGACTTGATGTGGCAGGGTGTAGAGTACCATGAGGCAAGTAAAAGGTATATGCCCTGTACCCTACTGTAGTGCCACCTGGGGTTAGTATATATAGTTAGGGGTGGGGTGGGGGACACAGCCCCATACGGTGGGTGGTGTGGAGGGCATAGCCCACTACTTAGTTTGGTTTTATGTTGTCTGTTTTTTGTTAAGATGGATATATAAGTAGTTTTTAAGTTGTGGAAAGAGGTAGCCATTAGTTTTGTGTTTGTTTGTGTATTTTTTTCTATTTAGTCTTAGGAAAGTTAGCATTTTAAGTTATCAGTGAAATGCGATTCAGTGAAATGAGTTGCCAGTGTTTTGAAGTTTAGGTGATTTGGTCTCAGTGAAATGAATGTCAGTGAAATGGGATTTTGGTGACGTGAAATAGACCCATATATATATATATATATATATATATATATATATATATATATATATATATATATATATATGTATTTGTGTGTCTATGGCTCTACTAGAAGATTGTATTGTGTTAATTCACTCTTCTAAAGTAGAGCTGTGTGTGTGTGTGTGTATATATATATATATATATATATATATATATATATATATATATATACACACACACACACACACACACACACACACACACACACACACACACACACACACACACACATTTTTAAATAAAGTAACTCATTTTCACTCCATGCAGCTGTTCATCTTGTTCGACTACATGTGTGCACATCTCTCCATACGGTCAGGGAAAAGGACTGAAAAATCATACTAAAGCAGTCTCTATGGTCACAAGCACCATGTGTACAGCCCCTCCTTCCAGTGGGTCTGTAAACCCTTTGCTTTCTGCTCACTCCAAGACACTTCAAAGGACCTGCAATCAGAGAAAAAGACTGAAAAATCACAATAAAGACATCTCTATATGCCTCCCAAACACCATGGGTACACTCCCCTTCAGTGGGTCTGTAAACCCTTTGTTGTCCACTCACTCCAAGACACTTCAAAGGACCTGCAATCAGGAAAAATGACTGAAAAATCACACTAAAGCAGTTTAGGTTTTAACCTCTGCTTTTGCCATAAAACAAATAGAGAGACGATTTATACTTGTACTGGTGAAATCTTCTTCCCAAATGTAAAAGGTGTGCACTGTGTTTTTGCCTGCATTTTTGCCTTAAAACAAGTAGAGAGACTATTTATACTTGTACTGGTCAAATCTTTTTCCCAAATGTAAAAGGTGCACAGACTCACAGGGACAGATAACCAGCTCTTCATCCTCCTTGTTTTAGACGCATTTCTCTGTTTTGACAAATTGGTGGTAGCAAAACACTTCCTAAAACTCTTTCTAGTCATAAAATATCCCCCACTCACCGTTTCCATACGACGAGCAGGAAAAGTTTTAAATACCTCTCTACTTAAACAAAACTAGAAACTAAGTAGCAATGTTTCACTCACTGGACCTCCCTTAACTGCAGCTAGGGAATCTAATACACAAATTTGTTTGCAAAGCACAAACCTGTATCTACTTACCTATAACATTTAGTCCTTACTGATTGTGCTTTTTGTTCACTTTGAATCACTGGGGTGGACTTTGCCTGGCGCACTCCACTCTGCTACCCTGCCCCCTTTCTCACCCACCCCTGAATCAATTACATTTATACCTAACAGGGACATATCTTTTGCAACAGGTGACCAATCACCCAGACCACAACCCCCTACAACAATCAATTATAACAACATAGGAAATCCACTTACACTACAACAAAAGCTACCACACCCACCCTTGTTCACAGCAGTATTGCTGAAGCATCCTCAGCAGCCTCCACCACTATTTCATAACACTGCACCTGAACATACTATAGCTCAAATGCCTAACCATAATATCCCTTCTTACCGCCTACCACATCAAACTACTCCAACCCCTAAACAATCAAGGAACTACACTCTACCATCCCCATAACATGAAAAGTCACTATTTCTCAATATCTTCTTCTATCTTTACTATCCCCATTATAAAATACTCCCCATTTGGATTTATACATCTACCCAGGGCTCCTCTAGTCTCCACCCAGTATAACAGAAACATCATATGCTTTATAAAAATCATCATTCATATTGCCTCTCAGCTGGCTATTAGTGGTGACATTCACCCCAACCCAGGTCCACAAACATCTACATCAACTACTAACCTCCCCCCAATACCATTCCTCTCCCTCTAAAAAACACAAGACCTACTACTACTAAATATCCACATTAGAAGCCTTCAAAACAGGATAACTGAACTACATGCCCATCTAGCCCATTACTCACCAGACATTATCTTATTAACACAGACATGGCTTAAACCTGACATCAGTAACAATGAGATACTAGACCCAGGTTATAATATCATATGCAAAGACTGTAAAGACAAAAAAGGAGGTGGAATAGCAATCTTGTTTAAAAACACTTACATATTCTGCTTTCTACAATAAATGTTCCCACCTTTAACAATGCTGAACTTTTAGCAGCCAAACTAAATATCAATCCTCAAAAGCATGTTAACATCACTGGAATCTACATCCCTCCTGGTGATAATATCCCTCCAGTGGAGAACCTACTACAGTGGACTTCTAACACCTTCCCCCCAGGAAACTATCATTAAAGGACAGCTTAACATAGATTGGCAAACCTGCAATTCTCACAAGCCATCTAACTTCATCAATTTATATGGAATTATTCAAACCATACAAGTACCTACTAGACTCGACAAAAACCTCCAATCGATCCTCTACACCAGCCTGGATACTAACAAATAAACCTAACCTCTCACATGATGCAGCATCCCTACCAGACATCCTAAGTGATCACCATCCAACATATTTATTAAGGAAATGCATCAATTCACCCAAAACTGTTAGCTTCCAGCTAATTAGAACCAAAACAAACTTTAACCCTGAACACTTCATATCCACCCTGAAAAACTGTAAATGGGAATCACTAAAACTGTTAACTTGATTGAAGCTGTAGACTAATTCCACTCAACTTTCTTAAATATATCGAATGCACATGCACCACCCATAGCTATCCATGTCAAATATAATATTGCTCCATGGCTTAGCAAAGAAACTAGGGCACTAATCAGAACCAGAGACAAATCCTGGTCCAAGTGGCTAAAACTTACAACACAAGATCTTAAACAAACCTACACGGAACTTAGAAATAAAGTTAAAAAAACATCAAGTTGAACAAAATTCAGTACTACCAAGATATCCAAAACAAGCATAAAAACAACCCTCAAACATTTTGGACCGCTATTAATAATATACTCACACTTAGCATAGCAAAAACATCTGCCCCTAGGACATCTGGCACCTCTGAAAATATTGCTACCCAGTTCAATAAATTCTTCACTGAATTCATCTTAAACCTAGCTAAACAAACTAATCATTCATCTGCCTCCATTGCCCTCCCCCAATTGTAAAATTATAGTCACAACCCCTTCTCCTTCAAACTTGTCCCCACTGCCAAAATAAAAAAAAATGCGCTGTAAACTCAAACCAACTACACTAGCAGCAGACAAACTCCCAGCTGACCTTCTTAGCATAGCTGCAGAAACATAGCCTATCCAATATCCATCCTCATTAACAGGTTACTAACTGAAAACATAGTCCCAGATATCTGGAAAATTTCTCATGTTATTCCATTCCACAAAGGTGGCAGTGCTACAGAACTGACCAACTACCACCCTATAGCCATACTATCCCCACTATCAAAAATATTACAAAGGTGCATCCATAAACAACTCCTGTCCTTCCTCTTCAATGACATACTATTATCCTGTACAAAACATAGATTTTGTCTTTCACACAGCACCACCACTTCTCTACTATCCTTTACTAACACAGTAAACTCCCACAGAAACAATGGCAAGTACTTTTCAGAAATATTCCTAGACCTTTCTAAGGCTTTTGTTATGATGTCACATACTAAATTAATTTTGGTCCTTGCTACCTTAAATCTCAGTCAGTCCACTCTCACATGGTTCCAAAGTTATCTATAAGAACTTAAACAAGATGTCCTGTGGCAGCAAGAACTCTCTCCCCTTCTGCCTGTCAACCTAGGCGTTCCTCAAGGATCCATCCTTGGATGCCTCCTTTTCTCTCTTTTCACCAAAGACCTCCATACTGCCAACCAACAGGCCTCCATCATCCAACAGTATTATTTATTTATTTATTATTTATTTATTTACCGGGAAAGTGCAACTGGGCCAGAAGCCTATTTTCAGCAGAGGCCCAGGGAGAAAAGCTCCACTGAAATACAAGTAATATACAATAATTAGATAGTACAACAGTATACATACAGTACGATGCAGAATACATGTTTTCTAGTTAGTCTATACAAAGTAGTATTCAATACAGTTTTTTAGTAGATACAGGTTCAAGAAGAAAAACACAAGCATTTCATTGAAGATCACTGAGAAAAAATGAAGTTAGTAGTGTGTACATATTAAATAATAGTTATGACCAAATGATATTTCCTTTATATATATTTATTTTTGAGTAGTAATAAACACTGAGGAGAGGGAGAAAATGAGATAAGGAGTGGGCAGTGTGTTGAGAGAGTTATACATAATTTGTCTGTTGAGAGAGTTATATAGAGTTTGTCAGTCAGGTTTGGCACAGGAGCAATGCCAGTTCTTGGATAGATTTTCAAATAGTAGTTGTTTAAAACTGGTAGATTCAGGTGTGTTTTGGAGGGTGTAGGGTAGAGAGTGTTCCATAATTTGGCTATATGATTTGAAAATAGTGCATCACAGTGAGTGTTAGCTTTGTTTACTGTGAGAAAGTTTCTGTATGCAGATCTTAGACTTTGAAGGCATAAGTAGGGAACAACGAGTTCCTTGAGCGCTGGGCAACTGTCAGGATGGAAGATGATATTGTGTGTGAATTTAAGTTGGTAGAGATGAAGAAGGTTAGGTAGCTCGAGACAATTTAATTTATGTAGATCAATACAATGGTGGGTTTGGTGGAGAAGATTGGCTGCAAAACAGGCTATTTTGTTGTAGCAAGTTTCCAATTTGGTTAAGACTGATTTTTTTAAGTTGGTAAAGAGGAGGAAAGCATACAGGAGTGTAGAGTGGAAGAAGGTTCTGGATATGGCTAGTCTGGTATTGTCAGTGAGGAATGGCTTGCTTCTGTACAGTGACCCAAGTTTGATGTGAACTTTCTTAATTGTGGTGGCTATGTGTTGGGCAATTCTGAGTTGTTGTCAATTGTCACTCCAAGGAGTTTTGTATTCTCAGCTGGTTGGATGATATGCTGATGATTCCATACTAATTTGTGCAAACTCACCTTACAACTATTGCAATCTCAGACCCAAGATAACTTTTCTGCAGTAGAAGCCTGGATCACAAACTCTCAGCTAATCCTGAATCTAAACAAAACTAAACTTATGTTATTCCACCCCACAAAGCCTATTGTTCCCCCTCTCTCTTTCACAATAACATCACTAAACAAAACTGTTTAACAACAGCCCAAACCAAGCTCCTGGGTGTTGAAATTGACAGTAACCTCAAGTTTGACACCCATAGCTCACAGATTATTAAAAAGGTGCATAAACATCTAGGGATTCTCTACTGCAACAATCACTTTCTTACAAATTATATTAAGTCCACTATAGCCCAAACTCACCTCCTGTCCACACTTCTCTATGCCTCTTGTATTTTCCTTAACCTGAAAAAAAAATGACTTAGCAAAACTGGAATCATATTATAACAAAATAGCTAAGTTTGCAACTAATTCCCATAAAAGGATACACCACTGTAAGGTTCTGAAACAGCTAGATCGGTTAGATCTCCCTAATATTTTACTGTATAGCAAACTTATACTAGCCCATAAACTACTACACTAACCCAATAACACTCCTGCACTTCAAAACCCTATGCTCTAGTCAAAAATTCTTGCTTGACAGAGCTAAAGCCAACAAGTCAGGTGAATCGCTTCTTTCAAATTTTATCCATAAAATCTGGAATACTTCACCATCCAACTTATCCTCCACTACCTCCTTGTCCCACTTTAAAAGGGTCTATATTAAATTATCGAACTGCACGAATGTTGAATGGCCGGATTATCTAAAGTGCCATTCATCGAGTTCTGGTTTGTAGAATTGGGGTGCAGTGAAGATCGTGAATTTTGCCCTTTCCTCACTGTAGTGTGATCTCGGAGTTGGTATATATAATTAGCGGGGGGTGGGGGGGTGCAGCCCCCCACAAAACCAAGTAATGTGAACGGCATTTTCGATATTTCAGCCTTTCAACATTTGTGCTGTTTGATAATTTAATATAGACCCCTTTAAAAATGTATTGAAAAATCACCTTAATAATTCATGACTCTGTAACTACCTCTCCTGGATAATACCAATGACACTCACTATTCTCCCTGATTTATTGATCTCGCAGTGTTACCTCCTTATTGAAAATGCTTTAGATTCTTAAAACTGCTTAACATAGCCTCTCAAATGAAATGTTTTTTGCAAACTCGAACGCTAATCTTATCTATAGTTGCTAATCAAAGTTATTGTGCATATGTTTCATTTGGGACTGACTGCAGTTAACTTGTCTTACTTGTTTCATCCTCTATTTTACAAGTACTGCAATATGTTGTAAATTTCTTCTTCTGCACTACCAATCTCTTGTGATTATGTATTTTGTGTCACGGATGTTTATTTTCATTGTTACTTGTGGAGCTTTTGTCCCTGGGCCTCCTCTGAAAAAGGACGTGTCCAGACGAACTTTCCCGGTAAACAAATGTAAAATAAATAAATAATAAATTATATCTCTCTCTCTATATATATATATATATATATATATATATATATAAATATGCAGTTTCCGTACACTGCATCCATGTACAGGGACACCATGCACACCCAGACTTAGATATATACCAATTACAGTGTTTCATGGGTGTGGATATAACTGTAAACCATATTAGTGATGAACTGGTATGAGCAATTATACTTCACACAAATGGAACTCAATGAAATACACTTTGAAAAGCTATCAGACTGCCCTGGTATGAACAGTACTGCAAAACAAATTACCTTATTTTAAAATGTATACTTTAGTGGTAAAAGAGTTTAGCAAATCTCTTATAAGGAAATGGGAGAATATTGTCATATTTAAGTTTACAAACAAGTAATTCCAATGTAATAATTCAAAACGAGTCTGTGGAGTAAGACATTAATAATATCTTTGTCTTGTTTTACTATATTATGTTCTTCTTAAGAACTATCTTCTATTTATCTAATGATATGTAGGTGCATTTGATCTTGATGTGTGAGTTTCTTCATTAAAATTTTAAATCTATGTGTTATAATGGAGTGGGTGTCATGGTGTACTTTTAATAATGTGATGGTCCTACAGGAGGACCATAAAGCCATACTTTATATGATTTCTGGATCACTTTATATTTTGGTACCAGAAGCTGGATAAAATGTTATTTTCTAAAGTCTGTTAAAGGATTATGTTAAATCCACTTCCATATGATTTGACTGCCTTCTTCAGACCACAACCCATTTAATCCTGAAGCTTTGTTAGGACAAAGGAAATGCTCATTTTAATTCAGACAGTGAAACTGTTATAGCTCGTAATTTAGCTTCATTCTCTGTCATGTTGACTCTATTTCTAATAGTATTTAAATTATTTGATTTTCTGGCATGTTTATGTTATTCATTTATTTGTATGATGAAATAGTTTTGAAAAACAGTCTAGCAATTTCAGTCTTTCATATCTTAGAATTAATGTCAAATACATGGTGATGCGGAGCTGATAATACTGATCATCATCCAGGGTCCATATGTGTTCGTGGTGACACATAAAAATACAGTTTTAACTTGTTTAACCCATTTTTTTGTTTGTGATATGGAATATTTTATATATATATATATATATATATATATATAAAACTGTGTGTGTGTGTGTGTGTGTGTGTGTGTGTGTGTGCATTGTATGCATATATGTATCATGATATATTCAACACTGAAATTTTGCCAGGTAGGTGTTTTTGGTCATGAATACCTGCCAGGTGAGGGTTAGAGCAGTGGGTGTTAGTTGGAGAGGCTAGATAGGTTCTGGTAGAAGGTGGTTTAGGGGGAGGATTTAAAGTATGGGAGTTTAGGTAGGGGAGTCTGGCTTTAGCATTAAATGGTGGGAAGAGATTGAGTTTAATCTATTTGATGCAAGTTTGAGGAAGGACCAGGTTGACTGACCATTACATTCCCCTTCAGGCCAGAGCTTTTGGAGTTTTGTTTGATAAATTATCCATATAGAGCTATTTATTTAACATTTGTTAACAGGGAAAGTCCGACTTGGAGCAAAGCCAATTTTCAGTGGAGGCCTGGGGAGAAACACGCCAGAAACTCCAGACGCTCCAGACACAGCAAACCAACGCACCTGGAAGAAACCCACATAAATGCAGGGAGGACGTGCAGATTCCACACAGAAGGCACTCCAGCTAAGAATCAAACCGGTGAACCTGTTGCTGTGAGGCAGCAATGCTACCGCTGCATCACTGCACCGTCCAAAAGAATTACTAGCTGGTTTCAGACAAGGATTTTCTATTGTCATCAGTTCAGGAATATGAAACCATCTGCAGTAATCTTCTTTCAGCAAAACAAAAAGAGGATATTCTGCATGCACGCTTAGATGAAGACGTGTGGGCAGGTATGATCTTAAGTCCACTTACGTGTTCTCCTTTTCAGAAATATTGGACATCAGTGCTAGAATAAGTTCCTAAGAAGCAGCAAGGGAAATATAGTTGGATTCATCATCTACCCTTTCCAGAGCTCAGCTCTTTAAGTAGGGTATCTAAGGCAATGGACTTTGGTTTGTTTTTAGTGTAGTAATGGGAATCAATTTAATTTAGAGTTATGTAGTTACTTAGCAAGTCAAGGTATTGTCAGAGTGAAGTATTCATTGCATCCTTTCAGGACAGGTAGAACATCTGATTTGGTACCAGTAGGTTTGCTATATCTTCTGGCTCAGTATAGATGGTTCCATTTACAATGAGCTTGGCATGCAACTGCATATTCCCTTTGTGGTTGCTGACATAGGAAAGAATGCCTTGTGGTTGTCTTGGCCTGGGAGGCCAAATTTGGCTTTGGCAGACTTTGTCTTCTGAGTTGTTTGTTTAGTTTGCTGAGAGTGCTTTAACCCTGTAGGTGCTGTATCTCCTGCCTTTTGCCACAATTCTCTTCCTTCTGTTATACTGCCTATTGATTTTGTGATTCCACGAAGGTGGTTTGGTTTTTGAGTGAGTTCTGTATTTCTTCCGGGTGGGTACAGCTGCCTCTATGCACCTATTAACATGTTTGTATAGGATTTCTCTGAACATGTCTGCACAGACAGCAGTGTTCTCAGGGTTTATGGGAGCTTGAAAATTTGCCAGGTTATCACTTAATAGCAGGACGTTAGCCTTAGAATAGTTCCTGAATATTCTAAGGTCAGCTTGGGGTCCAGGTTTTATACTTAATTCAAAGTAGACCAGTTTGTGTTCTGACCTTACCAGGGAAGACAGTACACTAGAGGTTGTGCAGGTCTCTCCCATATTAGTGAGAACCAGATCCAGTATGGTTGCATCCTTGGCTGCTGTATTGAAAATCTAGTCCAGGGAGTTTGCGTTTACATAATCCAAGGATCTCTGTGCCTGTACCTTTGGTGTTGTATAGAATTCCCAGTTAATAGCGAGATAACTACTCTCCCACGAATATGGTATTGGGTTGGATGGTGAATGCTTCCATTTAGTTTAAATACATGGTATGGGTTTCCTGAGTCATAGAGGGGGACCTATAGCTTGCAAAAAGTGATGCTGGATTTTGCCTATGGAGATTTGGACATGGAGAAGGTCAAGTGCATTGTCCTGTGTAACCAGCCTTAAGTATTTATTTTTGATGTAAATAGACACACCTCCAAATTTAGTCCCTGTCTGTGCAATAGCTGGTCTAAATCTGTGGAAGACATTATAACCTTGCACTGTCGGTGTGCTATCCACGCTTTAAACCATGTCTCAGTGACTGCATAAATATCAGCATTCTGTAGAGTGAAGAGAGCATCTAAGGAGTGGAGTTTTTTTTGTTTAGGTTACTAGCATTGAGCAGTAATATCTTTAGATTTTCTTGTTTTTGATTTGTTATGTTGAAAGTGCTTTCAGTTTGGCATTGCCTAAAAAAGACACTATGGGGGAAGATAATGTTTTATCTAATATTCAAAAGCCTTGAGGGTAGAGGTGCAGACCATCCATGGCAAAGCAGCATGTTCTGTTGATCATTTCTTTCCATGCTGCCAAATATTGCATCCTCATAGAATGATTCCAGAAGCTAAGCCAGTTATTAAAGTCAGTCATATTTTGTTTGTATTGTGGCATAATTATTGGCTGCTCAATGCTAGGCTCATATCAGCTTGGAACACATATTTTGAGAGCTGATGTCTCTCTTCATATAGTCTAGGGAGATATGTCTCTGGTTATTCACACCCACATGGACTATGACTGAGTAATAATGATACTTGTGGTCCAGTGACCTGAGTGCATGCATAATATGGCAGATCCTAGTCCCTGATAAGCAGCTGACTGTGACTTTCTCCTTACTTAGTCTGGTGAGAGGGACATCAGTGTGTCTCACAGTGGAGTCTCTAATGACCAGAATGTTGGATTGTGTGGTGGCTTGTCTTATGGGCTTAGAAATAGAGGCTTCATGAGATGTAGCTGTATGTGTTGATGTGGGTGTTGTTTTGAAATAATACAGTCAGGCCTGTTGAGGGTATTTGATATGTGTACTTCATCCAGGAGGTATTTCAGGTTTAGGAAGGTTACATTTAAGTACCTCAGCATCTGTGGGTGTATGCGTCTACTTTGAACTGTGTGTGACGGTTGTAGCATGTATACTGCTGACAATCTGATAGCTAAAAGGAGTGCTTGTAAGTGAGAGCTTTGCCTCCAGTGGCATTGGGTGAATACATCTCTCACATACCTTATCAGTTTGTTTGAGAATTAACTGGTTGTCAGTAAATATGTGGCAATTTCTACATTGCCTCAGGTTGCCCATATCCACCAAGTTGGTAACAAAGATAGTGGGAAAGTGCATATCCATGGCAACAGGCCAATTTTTATTGATTTTTTTTGTGAGAATATAAAGTAAAGTCAGGAATATCTAGCTTGCAACTCTAGGGACAGTGCTTGTCACTGTAAACTAGTTGTCCTAAATGCAACTGAGTACTGATGAAATTTCAAGGGTGTTTTTACATGGAAAATGTCAGCTCAAGGTGTTTGCATTTATAGAGGCCACTGCCAAATACTTGAGGGGAAATTAATAAAAATACCATGATGATTTATGGATGAAGTATTTAGGGAGATATTCTGAAGTTATGTTAAACAGCAGCTAATCAAGCAGTACTTTCTAAAAATAAACAATTACTTTAGTTAAAAATGATGAAAAGAGGGGATTCATCTGATTGGTTACTGCCTAGCTACAACTAGTGCTGGTCTCACCCCAGCTTCATGTTACTGGGATACAATGCCCCTTTGCTTCTTCACTAGAAGCAAAAGAGTTGCACCAGTCCCAATATGTGAAACAGGCTACAGGCTCTTTGGAGACAAACAATCTTGTCCCGGATGATACAGGGGTCTCTAGACTTGTTCTAGCCTTTTCCTGGTAGATACCTTGAATAACAAGCAAACCAATCAGGAAGGTCCAACATAGACACTCACTTCCCAATCAGAAACATCAGGAATCAATTATGGTCTCTGTATTGTGTCATGAACAAATATAAATACTGCAACTATATCAATGATATGGAAAAGAAGGCCACAACAACTTCCAAGATAAAATGTTATCCACAAGTATACAAGACACAAAACCTTCCAAAAAGGTGGAAGAAAATAAAGATCTTATCCCAGAGATTTAGAAAGAATGCCACCACTTGCATTAACGCTATAGTAAAAAGGTTCTGTTTCAACAATGCTGTATTTTCCAGTTCAGAGTTGCATTAGTCAGAATGAGGAATGACCTCAATATTGGCTAATTTCTATGTCTTAATAAGCAAATCAAAGAAGTGAATTCATAGATGAATGAAGCATTCTCAAGCCAAAAAACAGAAGTATATCCACCAAAAAGCAGACTGAGCACCGACACACAGCTGAATATATAAAAATTGTTTTATTATTTTTGACAGACAAGCACTTTCATGCCAAAAATAGCACTTCTTCAGATCATTCACAAAATATTAACTTACAAATCATTTTAATAGCAATAAGTAAGTTAAACAAACCAATTAAATCTAACGAAGAATTAGCATAAAACACATTACTCGAAACCAATGAAAATTTAATATGACAAGTCATATAATTTTAACAACATAGCCAACACTGGTTAAAGCATGCAGCTAGTGTATAAACAACTAGACAATCAAATAGCTTCAAATGTGTTTCAAACCAATGAGCAGATTACAATAAACACTAATTATGTGAGCATTATGCTGCTTGAGGCTAGTAACAGTGGGTAGAGAGTGTAAGAGATCAGCCAATCAAATAACCACAATGCCATCATCAGTACTGGTGTTTGTAGATCAACCATAGACCAATCATATGATTACAAATATATTAGAAATCAATAGGATGCCAAAAACGCACTGCTGAATAATCACAGCATTTAGCACTGCTAAAAGCATGTGGTTGCTGTATACACAAATTTGTCTATCAAATAGCTTTAAATGTATTTCAAACCAATGGGCAGATTACGATATATGACTAATTATGTACAGCATTACGTAGCTTGAAGCTAATGACAATGGTTAGATAACATAGCTAATCTTCCAATCATATAACTACAAAGCCATTATCAGCATTGGTGTTCGTAGGTCGACAATCTACCAATCCTATGGTTACAATATATTGTGAACCAATGGGTTGCCAGAGATCTGATGAAAAGGGTAGGGATGGTCTTACTCTATATGATCTAGCCTTCTTAAAGGTACTACTTAAATTATCTACTCTATTCCCAAAATAGGGTCTTGCTCTACCTTCTCTGTTTTTTATATCAGACTTTAGATTCTGGTCAATCTCCTGAGTGGTAAAACAATGACAAACCAAAAAGCTTGTTGCAAACATGAATGCTGTGGACTGCAAGCACTACACACCCAAACGAACAAAGAGCTTGTTGTGAGCAACTTTAATTTCACCAAAGATATGTTGTTAAGCGCTTTTCGTCCCACCTAATTGTGGAACTTCTTCAGACAACTAGCAAAAAGCAACAGCTACGTTTAAATAAGTGCTTTGGTGCCAAAATACAAGCACCGCGGCTGATAAACAGTTTGAAATCATTAAAATTACATAAAACCATTTAATGATCCGAAACCCGGATCTTGAAAAATATGTAATAAATAGAACAACAAAAATCCTCTACCACAATGCATATGCCTGAAAGATCTATATTACAAATTAAAATGCTGATATGACAGCTTCTATATGTTCGCTTACATTGAATTATATATGCATTAATTTAATGCGCAAGCTGAAACCACACATTCTTGCAGAGTTAAAACATACGAAAAAATATATATGTATAAACCTGTACTTGCTATCATGCAGGTACTATATAATAAACCCAAGGTTATGTATGATCTTGTATAGATCCTGTGCACTAAGTAAAAGGAAAAAAGAAATAAAAGAAAATAGAGAAACGGAGACTAAGACTAAGGAAATGTTAAAAACATTAAAAACATTGTACCCTGTGCAAATATAAAGTGTATACTATGTATATCTGCATAGGACATCGCCGATCATCTATACATAACTGAAGATGTGTTTGTTAGGTTTAAAACGCTAAAAAGGTGGCTCTGTGCAAGCTCTATCCTACAATACAATGCACCAATTAAATAAATACTAAGACTATAACCATGCAAACTTATAGAAGACGACAAGGACAAAAATGTGAATATCTGTGTGTGGGCTGTACTTACTGAAATAAATTATACCATGACAATGACTAGGATTGTGCACGATAATATATAAATATATAAGTACTGTGTGCTGAAGAATGTAGGGAAAAGAGAGGGAAGGAAGGGGGAGGGGGACAGAAAAGATAAGACAAGAAAAAGAAGAACATAGGGGGCAAGTGCTAATGTACCAAAAGGGCAAAGGAAAGGGAGGGAACAATAACATCTCCCTGTGCCTTGAAATATACTTATGGGTGGGATGTTGACATACATCCACAATTATTAAGACACATTGTATGCAACAGGTATGTTCATAAGGTGTTATGTATCTAAATACATTCATAAACTAATATGGACAACCCACAATCTATATTACAAATAAATATGTAATACATACTATATGATAAAAATTCATACCAAAACATATTAACTAGCGACACAAACGTTTTAACTTGAGTATTGGGTAAAGAGAACATATCTCATTTAACCCGGGCATTACACTGGCATTACAACGAATCTGGCAGTATAATTCCAAAACCTCTAATTGTACTTGATGTGGTCCATCCCTACCGTCTAAGAGGACCATATCTACTGCCCTAAATAAGAATGTGTTGCTAGGATTTTCTGTTATATGTTTTGCTAAAGCATTGTCCAATTTATTTTTCTTAATAGCGTATAGGTGTTCATAAACACATTCGCATAATTTCCTGTCAGTTTTCCCAAAGTAAAATGCGGGGCATTGTTGACACTGGACCAAATATACTACACCTTTGGACTGACAATTAAATTTATGTCTCACCTCGTAAGTCACATGTCTAATAATGAATGTTTCACCTATATTCATATGTGAACAATAATTACACATATTACATTGGAACATACCTTTCCTCCATGGTAATCTCTTAGTGTCACTTTGCATAATTTGTTTGAGATTCTTTCCCCTTTTCCAAACAATCTTAGGTTTATGCGGTAATTTATTCCTTACATCTTTCTCACTATTAATTATATACCAATTTTTATTAATAATGAAGGTGATAATATCACTGTCAGTACTAAATGGAGTTATGAATGCCAATTTTATTGATGTTGCATCTACATTATGGACCTATGGACCTGAACTACCTGTTGATTGACACCACCCAGGATGGCTTGATATGTGCCTGTTTCTCTTTTACTCTTTACCTCATCTACCAAATTATCTATGAGTTGTTGTGGATATCCTCGTCTCATAAACATTCTTTTTAATAATTGGCATTCTTCATTAAAGTCCTCGTCTCTGGAAACCATGTGGGCTGCGCGTACTAACTGACCTTTGACAACTGATTTCTTTTGATACATGGGATGATTACTATTATAGTGGAGGAAAGTATTAGAATAAGTTTCTTTCCTGTAGATCTTAGCATGAAAGCATTTATTGACATGGTCTTTGCATAAATCCACGTCTAAATATGCTATCCTCTCTTCATTATATGTGTGGGTAAAAGCCAGAAAGTCAGAGCTTGTGTTAAAAACTGAAACCAATTCTAATGCTGTTATTTCATTACCTTCTATTAGGATAAAAATGCCGTCAAGAAATCGTGTGTAAAATTTATTTTGTTCGTCATATGGACATTCTTTCCTAACACTTCCTGTTCCCAGTATGCCATGACTAGATTCACAAAACTCCCCCCACATGGGGAGCCCATGGCCACACCTATTTTCTGTAAATAAGTCTTGTTGTCAAAAGTGAAGAAATTGTATGACAGAACTATGTCTAGCATTTCTTCTATCAGTTTGATTTCTGCTTGTTCACCACCATTTTTCTTTAACATGAGGCTCACCCATTCTATGCCATCCTGGTGGGGTATACAAGTGTACAGGTCCTTAACATCAACAGTTAAAAAATTGAACCTGTCATTAAACTCAAATTTGTTAATGCTTTGAAGAAATGACTAAGAATCCTTAGAAATTGCTGTAATTTTCTGTAATATACCGGGTCTCCCTATATAATACCAGGATGTTGGAGCTGCTTAACTCTTGAATATTTGTGAATTAGCACTGAAGAAGGCTTTTCATAGCCGAAACCGGTTTGCAAGCCATTTATTTATCAGAAAATGGCATTGATTTATACAATAAATTTATTTTAACTGCAATACCACTGTGCTGGTCCGTTTTTGGATTCACTCTTTGTTTTGGTTTGGACTGTGCACTTAGTCCCTCGTGCGTGTGTTTGGTTTGTTCCTTCTGCTTGCTACTTCATGCTGGGGATGTCTGGTATGCAGGTAACATCTTTTCTGCAGCTACAATATCATCAGGATTATTTCACGTTCATTTGGAGTTTTTTCACTACATCGTAGATGTCATTCTGGTGTAGTCTTTACTACATTTAAGAATTTGGAGCATTTTGGGCCAGCTTTTAGTTTTGACTTATTTTTTATTCACATCAGTCATTGGGCCTACCTCGTGGACCATATTTTTTCTGAAGGGATTTGGAACACGCAGCGGATTATCTTTATGCTTATGCCAACAATTTAAATTTCGTTTTCTGGTTGGACTTTGCGAGGGTTCACTAGAACATTTTTTCATCAACCTGGGCGCTTACTTAGGATCAACATACACATATATACATTTAACAGGTACTGTGGACCATTTTGGTGTTTATGTCAACATTTTGGTTTTCGTCTTACTGTTTGGATTTCACGAAGGTTTACTACACTTTTTCTGACCAAACAAGTACTGTGGATTACCTTTGGTTTCATAGCAACGTTTTGAACTTTATTTTATTGTTTGGATCTTATCATCCTGGGCACTAACTAAGGGTCAACATTTACCTGTCTAACAGATACTGTGGACAGTTAATTACATTTATGGACATATTTATTGCATTTTTTGCCCTGGACTTGATGTTCGATTTTTGAACTTTGTATTACATTTAGCTTATGACTCAGTTACAATTTTGATCATATGTTGGCTAATTTTGGGCGATCACAAGGGACATTGATTCCATTTGTTAAATTAGTCAAGGGCCTAATTTGGTGTTGACAAATGACGCTGCATTTTTTTGTGTTGATAATATTTTGGACTGGTTGTCAGTGTAGTTTGGAGAATGTTTTTTCACTATTCATTCTCTTTTCAATTTAGGCTACTAATTTTAGGGTCAGCATTGTGTTAGGGCACATCAGTTTCAAGAAAATTTATAATTTATAACTTTTTTGGGTTGGATTTCTGTTCGATAAGGATTCGCTACTGTTATTATGTACATGCAAGGCGCTATTATTTAGTGTCTTATTCAGCATCATGTGTACTTTAAAAATAGCTCTGTTTTGTGATTTCTATTTAGTCGATCACCCTGATTTTTGGTTGGGGCTGTGATTTGTTGGTATAGCAGTTTTCCAACACTTATACTTATTGCGAAAGGCATTTTACCCTTCTTGTAGGTCTATCTAGATACACATGGGATTTTAAGGTCACACTTTTAATATGGTTCTCAACTATTGAGTTTTGTTTAATATTCATTCATGTTCTGCTTTCTCAGTCAACTTAATAGTTATCACAAGAATTGTTTAAACCATTTTTGACCTAAGTACATGTTTTTTTGTATAATATACTGGCATCTTTTATATTTTTTATATATATGTTTTTGTACTGCAGTTGCCCCATTTGTGGAACACATACATATATATACATATTCTATATAAGTAAGCAACATTGTGCCCTCATTTCTTTATATATTGACTCTCTTAACATTTGGCATTTTCTGGTCTATGGATTTTGACAATCATATTTTCAATATTATAAGGGACGAAAGTCCAGCTATACTTTATACACACTTGGGTTTATGCAAGCCCCTGAGTCGGAGTTCACTCCTATAACAGATGGCAGCAGAGACGAGCGGTCGGCTACCATAATTATATATGGAATTACTTCTGGTTATATATGATATGAATGACAAAGGTTGATTTAGATAAATGTACACCTCTGATATTCAACTGTTTGACCTTTATAACTAGACTAATAATCATTGGTTTATATTGAGATGAATTACCTACTACTTCAGTATTTGAGCATATTAGAGTTTCTCTATATATAGTGGGGTATTTTCAGTTGCTCTCTTTTATATATATATCAAAGGTAATTTTCCACAATCATTAGGGTCAACGTAGTACACAATCACATATATATATATATATATATATATATATATATATATATATATATATATATATATATATATTGTTTACATTTGCCAGATCATTTGCTTGTTTTGGGTCAAGAATTGTGTTGTGACATATTGCCTAACAGCTTTATCATGGATCTAAGTGGAATCTTGCAAGGACTATCGGCTGATAAAGATAACCTGGAAGCCTTTGGCTTCAACACTAGGGGGTCAACTAGTTTTAACATTGAAGGGGATTCCAAACAGAAATGTGGGTTAGTTTTTCAAAAACTGACGAGAAACATGAAATCCCTAAGGTCCAATATTTGGCACTTGAAATTATTCAAGGCCTATAAACTAAAAGACATTACACCTAGGGGGCTAAGGATCCGCTTTCAACCCCTAGTAGCTAACATTGATGCCCAGCTATCACAGGATTGGGCTTCAGCCCAACACCAGGCTTCAATGCTTTTTGTAAATACTTTGATTGGTTATTATGAAAGAACCATTGAATCACAAATAGTTGAAATTCAAAAGGTGTGTCTTGAGGCCCAGTTATTTGAAACTGAAGTATTTTTTAAGGAGTTTATTTCCGATTTAGCCAAAGATCTGGCCAATTTGGAACAACAATTGATTAAGAGAAAAACACACAAATTTAACAGAGACTTGTCGGATTACGACAAAGGCAAACCATTCGTTACATCTAAGAATGTCAGGTTCACAGACAGAGTTAACAAAAGCAATCATGGTAGAAAGAGGCCCAGATTAATATTAAGAAGGACAGAATCTACCCTTAGTGGTACGTCAGAGGACGAAACTTCCTCTGCTACAGATTATGATGTACCTTCACACCAGGTGTCCCCTTCTGCTAAGAGAAAACAGTGTGACCCTTTAGACGCAAGACACGTAGGGGGGGCAGAAAGTATAGAAACAGAAACAGGAACATCCAGTTTACAGGTTCTATTACAACAGATTGTGAAATAGTGAATAATGTACACAATATTTCATCCTTTGAATTATCAACTGAACATAACCAAGTATTAAATAAAGGTCTTAATTTTGTCCCCACTTCACCTGTTTCTGAATACAGTTTGTCAAAAGATGTTAATGATTTCTGTAGATTGGTTAATCTTAAAATATTTTTTCAGACCATGATTCCACTCAAAGATCTACTGGTTTCAGATTTGGCAAATCAGAATTTACACCACCCATGGATAAACTCGTTTCTATTTTTAAGGAATGTGTCATCAAAGATTTACACTTTTCTAGTAGATATCAACCTATAACAAATAACCTCACTCAAGCAGAGAGATCTGCACGAAATCATGACATTGTCATTACTCTGGCTGACAAGGGGGGTGGCATTGTGGTTATGGATTACAGCAAATATAAGGCTGATGCTTACAGACGGTTGTCTGATGCTCGTTTTTATATTAAGATGGTTGTGGATCCTACACCCAACTTTAAGGCACAGATAGACTCTTTTTTGGATCTAGTGACAGAAGAAGGTATTATCAACAAACAGGTTTGTAAACAACTTAAAGTGGTAGAACCTATGCCCCAATATTTATATCTTCTTCCCAAAATCCACAAACACTCTACTAACCCCCCATGTAGATCCATTGTCTCTGGGAGAGGCTCTCTCACTGAACCACTATCCGCTTTCCTCACGTATTATTTGAAACCGTTACTGTCCCATGTAAGATCAAGGATACAAGACACCACGGAATTACTTAACATCATTCAGGATTCACAATTAGAAGCGGATGGGTGGTTATGTACCTTAGATGTTTCATCTCTCTATACGAGCATCCCCCATGATGCTGGCATAGCTGTGATCTCTTATTGGTTGGACAAATCAGAATTATATTCCACTGGTTTCAACAATTTTCTTGTTAAACTAACTGAGTATGTGTTGTGTAAAAACGTTTTTTACTTTGATGGACAACCATATTGGCAGATCAAAGGTATGGCAATGGGGGCTTCCTTTGCCCCCATATATGCTGACTTATTTATGGGATTTTTTTGAGCAATCATTTATTTATGATGCACATCATAATTTGCATATTAATGATTTGGACATCTGGAGAAGATATCTAGATGATTGTTGGATGGTGTGGCGTGGGGATAAGGACCCTGTGTTTGATTTTGTAAGGTATCTTAATAACAATCCTTGGGATATACAATTCACTCTAAATATAGAATATCAAGAGATTGTCTTTTTGGATGTTGTTATTTCTAGACTGCAAGATCACACATTGGCTACTAGTGTACATAGGAAGTTTCCTCAATATAATACCCTGCTACATGCATCTAGCTCTCACCCCCGCCACATCATCTGAAATATTCCAAAATCCCTATTTTTGCGTATGAAACGCATATGCTCATCAGAAGAACAACATCAAGTTTGTGAACAAGACCCGTCAAATAGGCTTATCAACCGTGGATATTCAAGGAATCATATTTCTCAAACTATTGACCAGACTAGGCAGATGGCACGACCAAGCTTATTACAATACCAACATTTGAAGCATGAAGAAACAATAAATTCTGTACAGCCAATTAGGTTTGTAACCACTTTTGGGAACAACACATCCAGATTTAGGGAAATCATTAACAGACATTGGGACATACTTAAGTCTCATGAACTTCTGAATGACATCTTACCAGATAAATGTGCCTTCTCATACCGTAGGCGTCGCACTATACATTCTCGCTTAACTCACTACAAGAGATATACACCAGTGACAACAGTTCAAACCACCTTATTTGGTGACCCTTCGGTGGGGTGTTTCCCTTGTGGGCATTGTAGTGCGTGTGAATACATCCTTAAAAACAAAAAAATTTTCAAGCAAAAACAAATCTCAGGTATACAAGATTAACATTTTTCGGAACTGTAGTTTGGACTTGGTCATTTATTTAGCTACATGTACCTGTTCCTCCTTTTATGTTTGTCAGACGTCCAGACCATTCATATTGAGAATTAGTGAACACCTTAGTGCCATTAGAAATCACTGTTTGTCCAATGCCCTTTATAAACACACCATTAATCATCCAACTGCTCTTTTTAAATTTATCATTATAGATAAAATACAAATGCATAGGAATTTCAAAGCAGGATAATAAACTTAATAATATGGAAATTATGAGGATAACCAGGTTAGGGGCTTTGTTCAAACCTGGACTAAATGAAATGCAATAATATGCCTGCCTATTTACTTATGCATATTGCAGAATCTTATTTATAATCTCTGATGTACACATGCTATTTTTGGTGATTTGGGTATTATGTTTCTATTGACAAGATTTATTAGTCATTTTTCATGACGTGTATATAATCAAATAACTATCATTTTTTCTGTAATATGCCTTTAAGGGTCTCCCTATATAATACCAGGATGTTGGAGCTGCTTAACTCTTGAATATTTGTGTCTTCTTAGCACTGAAGAAGGCTTTTCATAGCCGAAACTGGTTTGCAAGCCATTTATTTATCAGAAATGGCAATGATTTCTACAATACATTTATTTTAACTGCAATACCATTGTGCTGGTCCATTTTTGGATTCCCTCTTTGTTTTGGTTTGGACCATGCACTTAGTCCCTCGTGCGTGTGTTTGGTTTGTTCCTTCCAGTATCAACAATGCCCCGCATTTTACTTTGGGAAAACTGACAGGAAATTACACAAACGCATTTATGAACACCTATACGCTATTAAGAAAAATAAATTGGACAATGCTTTAGCAAAACATATAACAGAAAATCCTAGCCACACATTCTTATTTAGGGCAGTAGATATGGTCTGCTTAGATGGTAGGGAAGGACCACATCAAGTACAATTAGAGGTTTTGGAATTATACTGCCAGATTCTTTGTAATGCCAGTGTAATGCCCGGGTTAAATGAGATATGTTCTTTTTACCCAATACTCAAGTTAAAAAGTTTGTGTCGCTAGTTAATATGTTTTGGTATGAATTTTTATCATGTAGTATGTATTACATATTTATTTGTAATATAGATTGTGGGTTGTCCATATTAGTTTATGAATGTATTTAGATACATAACACCTTATGAACATACCTGTTGCATATAATGTGTCTTAATAATTGTGGATGTATGTCAACATCCCACCCATAAGTATATTTCATGGCACAGGGAGATGTTATTGTTCCCAACCTTTCCTTTGCCCTTTTGGTACATTAGCACTTGCCCCTATGTTCTTCTTTTTCTTGTCTTGTCTTTTCTGTCCCCCTCCCCCTTCCTTCCCTCTACTTTCTTCAGCACACAGTACTTATATATTTATATATTATCATGCACAATTCTAGTCATTGTCATAGTATAGTTTATTTCAATAAGTACAGCCCACACACAGATATTCACATTTTTGTCCTTGTCATCTTCTATAAGTTTGCATGGTTATAGTCTTAGAATTTATTTAATTGGTGCATTGTATTGTAGGATAGAGCTTGCACAGAGCCACCTTTTTAGCGTTTTAAACCTAACAAACACATCTTCAGTTATGTATAGATGATCGGCGATGTCCTATGCAGATATACATAGTATACACTTGTTGTATATTTGCACAGGATACAATGTTTTTAATGTTTTTAACATTTCCTTATAGGTATACACAATAGCCTAGTAGCAGTGATGTTTTTTCTTTGGTTGTTACATTTTCATGGAGTCTTAGTCTCCGTTTCTCTATTTTCTTTTATTTCTTTTTTCCTTTTAATTAGTGCACAGGATCTATACAAGATCGTACATAATCTTGGGTTTATTATATGGTATCTGCATGATAGCAAGTACAGGTTTATACATATATATTTTTTCATATGTTTTAACTCTGCAAGAATGTGCGGTTTCAGCTTGCGCATTAAATGAATGCATATATAATTCAAGGTAAGTGAACATATAGAAGCTGTCATATCAGCGTTTTAATTTGTAATTTAGATCTTTCAGGCATATGCATTGCGGTAGAGGATTTTTGTTGTTCTATTTATTACATATTTTTCAAGATCCGGGTTTCGGATCATTAAATGGTTTTATGTAGTTTTAATGATTTCAAACTGTTTATCAGCCGTGGCACTTGTATTTTGGCACCAAAGCACTTATTTATACGTAGCTGTTGCTTTTTACTAGTTGTCTGAAGAAGTCCCACAATTAGGTGGGACGAAAAGTACTTAACAACATATCTTTGGTGAAATTAAAGTTGCTCACAACAAGCTCTTTGTTCGTTTGGGTGTGTAATGCTTGCAGTCCACAACATTCGTGTTTGCAATCTCCTGAGTGGAGTAACCTCTTAACATCAAATCTCATTTAAACTCTTGTAGACTGTTCTGAAAGTCAAAATCCTTGTAATTAAGCCTAGATAACCTCATTCCCTGACCAGTTATAATACTACGATAAATAAAGCATGGGTGCATTCTCTTCCTATGCAGGATGTGATTCTTCCTGCAGGGTTTCTTGAATAAATGAGAATAGAGTTTTATATCTTCATCTATAACAGCAGATATATCCAAGAAATCTGTTTCATTAAAAGAATAATTTATTATAAATTTCAAAAATGTAGTAGATGAATTAGTAAAGCTCAAAAAAAGAGATCAACTCTTCACTCGAACCTTGCTATAAGATAAAAACATCATCCACAAATCATTTATATTATACAATAAATGTAGAAAAATGCTCATGATTTAATACACGAATAGTCTCCTAATGGACCACCTCCATATTGGCATAGCTATTGGCACAAAAAATGCCCATAGCTATGCCCAATTCTTTCCATAAGTACTTGCTTTTGAAGATAAAGACATTATTTAAAATGGGTTTAGTGAACATACTAATTAAGCTGATTTAACCAGTGGAATAACTATTGTTTCTGGCAAGATATGCCCTCACATATTCAAGACCTGCATCATTTTGGCTCACAGCAAAGAGGGATGTCACATCCAATGTGACTATATCAAATTCTGCTTGGAAGACACTAAACAGTTCTTGCAGAGTTTATCTGAAGTAGCAGAAACATGGTCTTCAAAGCAGAATCTGATATTAGGATAATAGGAAGTTACTACACTATTGGCCCTGATGCCCTTACAAGCCTAACCAAGAATTTAGCCCATGTTCTAACAAGTCAGCACCCAATGCCCCTGTCCAGCAGGGACACAGGTGGAATCCCATGGGTGTATTTTCTGTTCCCCATCCAGTTATCCAGGTTGTGCTTAAAAAGGGTTAATGAGGTACACTGCTTGAGGTGGAGCAGGAGTATGTTCCACATAAGGGTGAGTCTCTGGGACAAACATCTGTCCCACCAACAAGTCATACTGATGTCACAGACCAGGTTGAGGTCACATGTGCGGGTTACTCGAGTGGAGCTTGACTTGCGGATTTGCAGCAGTTCCATCAAGGAAGGGTCTGAGATTGCTTTGTATGACAGACAGAGGTCACATCTGAGGAGTCTGTAGGAGACTGAGTAGAGGGACAAGGCCTTTAGCCTATCTGTGTAGGGTAAATGTTTAAGGCCCTGGATTCTCCTGGTGAGGAACCTCTCTGGTCTCTCCAGCTGCTTCATGTGCTTTGTAAGGTACATGCTGAAAGGGGCATTACACTCAATAATGGGTCTTATAAGGGAAGAATACAAGGATGTTATGACCACCTTGTCCCTGAATAAGATACCCTTACTAATGAGGTGGGCCATGTAGAAAGCTTTCCATACAACAGAGGCAATATGGTGGTCAAAAGTCAGTTTGCTATCGACCTGGGTGCCCAAGTTCCTCACAACTGATTGTGTGCTTAGGGCCTTGTTATTAATGTGATAATTTGTGGAAACATCACTTTCTCCAAAAGGGATGATGCTGTATTTTTTGGCATTCAGTTTGAGGCCATGTTTCTGACACCAGTCATTTGTTTGGATGAGACCCTCTTGCAGGATGTCCACATCACTAGGGGAATTGATGACAGTCCCCAGCTTGAAGTCATCTGCAAACTTGGTCAGCCATCCTGCACCTCAGAAAAGTATACCCCAAATAACAAGGGCCCAAGAGCGATCCCTGGGGTACACCACTTGTTACGGGTCGACTGCTTGATGTGGCTTCCCCTATTTTGACTAGGTGGGTTCTATCAGTGAGCCAGTTTGCTACCCATCTTTTACCCATCTTTTAACATACAGATTGATGCCTAGTTGAGTTCTATTACACCCGAGTGGGGAACAGTATCAAAGGCTTTGGCCAGCTCAGGGTAGGCAGAGTGCATCGTCGACCAAATTTAACAGACATTACCTTTCCCTGACGAAACTAAAATGTGTGGGATTGAGTGTCTGGAGGTTGCCAATGTCCTTCTTAATAAGGTCCATGATAATCCGCTCCATGATCTTGCAGGTCAGGCTAGTTAGGCTGATGGGTCTATAATTTCATGAGTCGGTGAATGTGACACCTTTGTTCAAAGTGATGACAGTGGCTGTCTTCCACTCAGCTGGGATGAAACCGGTACTCGGGCTTTAGTGGAATAGGCTTGCTTAATGGTGCTGCAAGTTCCTACCTGAGTTCATGTAGGATGCAGCCTGGAATGTAATCGGGTCCCATGGAGGCTGTATTTTTTGCCTTTGAAAGGGCAGTGATGACTTGCTCCCTAGAGATAAGGGGAGGGGGCAGCTGTTGGGGATGTCCTGATTTACTGATGGGGGGGGCAGAGGGGTGAAGTTTTCACTGAACCTGTCTGCCAGCAAGTTGGCTATATCTACGGCATTTGTGTATGTGGTGTCCTTGACCACCAGTTCTGAGCAGATCTGGGTGCTTCCCTTAATATTGTGGACATGTGTGAAGAAAGCCTTGTGATTGTCTTTAGTAGATGTGGCCAGTTTGGACTCAAAGTTTGCTTTGGAGGATTTCACTAGTGCTCTTATTTGCTGGTTCAGGTTAAGGAGAGATTGCTTCATATCAGGCAGCTGCTCCTTCTTCATGCTGGACAGCATTTTTATTTTATTTTATTATAGAGTTTATTTATTGCAGATGCCCACCAGACAGGTTTACTCTTCCTTGAGGAGGAGGATTTTGCCATGTTGGGTATTCCTGATTCCATGCAGCTATATAAATGCTTGTATAGTACTTTGGTGAAGGTTTGGATATATGTGCTAGTACCTATGGAGGGGGAGGGAGCTGTGAAACTGTTTATACCTTTCCTCAAGAGGTTGTAATCAGCTTTGGAGGAGTTTTTTTGTTTGATCCTAGTGTGGGGGGGGGGGGGAGATGGTGACTTCAAAAGTGAATGCTTTGTAATCAGATCTTACCAGAGAGGATGACAATGTAGGGATGCTGCAGTGGTTACTCATCTTAGTTAATACCATGTTCAAGATAGTTTCACCTCTTGTAAGAGTGTCAACCAACTGGTCCAAGGCATTTGCATTAACAAAATCAAGGAATCTCTGGGCATTTGTGTTTTGGCATGAGTAGCTCTTCTGATCTATGGTTGGATAGTTAAAATCACCCAGGAACAGGGAAAGGGTTTAATCTTGATAGAATCTAAGAGGTCCAGATAGTTGGAGTGGGCATCTTGAGTCAAAGTTGGGGGCCTTCAGCTAGCAATGATTTGAATACGGGTCCTGTCAATGGTTAACCGCACTTGGAGTGTCTCCTGTGTATCATACTGTTTGACTAGCCTGGAGGTGTGCATGTCTTTTATATATATTGCAACTCCACCTCCTTTTTCTTTGCTGCCCAAGATTTGGGGTCTGAATGCATGATAGGATGAGAAACCTGGTATGGCTGGGGTGCTCTCCACAGCTTTGAACCAGGTTTCTGTGACTGCACAAATGTCAGCATCTTCCAGGGTTAAGAATGCTTGCAATGAGTGAAGTTTCATGTTTAGACTCCTAGCGTTTAGCAGTATGACCTTTAATTTGCATTTTGATGAAATGTTCATGTTGGTAGTTTTGACCTCATGGCATTGCCTAAAAAAAGCACTGTGGGGGAGACAAGAGCCTTTTCCAGGAGCCTGAAGCCCAAGAGAGGCTAATGCAGGTCATCTCTGGCAAAGCATAATGGTTTGTCAATCATGTATTCCCAGGATGTCAGGTGCTGGATCCTCTTGGAATGACACCAGAAACTAAGCCAATTGTTAAAGTCAATCATTTTCTGTTTGTATTGAGGCGTCATTTTGGTAGAATGCTGTTAAGGCTAGGAACATGCCTATCTGGAACACATATTCAGCAAGCCCAATCATGTCTCTCTTCATATAGTCCAGGGAGATACTTCTCATGTCATACACACCAACATGGACTATGACAGAGTCATAACAGTACCTGTTGTTGAGAGACTTGAGTGCATGGGTGATATGGCAGATTCTGACACCTAACAAACAACTAACAGTGACTTTCTCCTTATCCAGCCT